>NC_066351.1:9562728-9867909 GCF_024516045.1 Bombus affinis
ATGAAATGGTTGGAAAAAATTTTACTCTTTTATATAAAGTTTTATATAGAAATTGAAATTTTTATAAAATGATATATCATCGTTATGACGTCGTTTCTTTCGTGGCACATAAATAATACCGACATTTATTTCGCACGAACTCTTATATCGTATCCTTTTCCTTACTATGTGGAATCAAGTAGTATAGGTCGATCATTAGCGGAACACAAACGAGTAGCTGTCGTCACCTAGCGTTCTACTATCATTTAAATATATCACTTTCCGCTTTATTCTCTTCTACATATTTTTCACATTCAACGAGAACAGATTTTGTTCATAAAATTCTTATGAATATTCACGAACATATTTTCGCAACAAGCAAATTTCCGCTCTCAAAGTGCATTCAAAAACATATCGAAGATCAGTTTTCCTTACCATGGTTGTAGACATAGCAACGAGTGGTTAGCGATCAACTTAACTATCGCTAATACTACAATACTAAGCGAGCATTTAAAATCTAAATATAAAGCACTACTGCGAGCAGGCAGAGGATCGGCGTAATAAAAGAAAAAAATGAACAGGGGTAAAATTACATACTACGCAATTTACGAGTTTCCTACAAATATACCTTGACAAAAAATTTATTGAATGCAGGGTGCCTTTAGATATTGGAGCACACTTACATTTAAGACAACGTTTCGAGCAAAACACAATAATCCGTGGGAACATTTGAAGCAGTCCCATTCTCATTTCTTTCTCAACGTTTTCGTTATAATAGGACCTTCCCCGTTGAAAGGCAATATTCAAACAACGTGGTAAAAGTAACAATGGAAAAAGATAAAATACGTTGCCTCCTTAAACTTTCCTTCCGAGTATAAGTTATAAAAAGAACATCGATTACGATCTTCCACGGTCTTAAAAAAAAAGAAAAAAAGAACAGAAAGAAAAGACACGTCTATTATTACAGTTAAAGAAAAGTAGGAAGAGATAAACGTAAACCGAAATAGGAGAAGAAAAGGGAACAAGGACGTTAAAATATAACAGAGAATGGGAAATAACGTTTGCGTTTAGCCGGAATAGGCAAACAGATAAAGAAACGGATAGGCAAGGCAAACGTGTCGGCAAATAGGCAGAGAGTGGAACGAAGAAGGGAAGGAATAGAAAGACGGATAGAGCGAGGTTAGTGGAAAATAGAATGGAATAGAATAGAGAGAGAGAGAGAAAGCGAGAAAATGTATCTTACCGGAAGCCCGTGACGGTGGTCCACAGTGTCCTGTGGTTATTTATCGAGGTGGTATGGAGTGCGGCAGTGGGAAGGAGGCCGAGTTACCGGTCCTCGGA
Organism: Bombus affinis; assembly: GCF_024516045.1. NCBI lineage: Eukaryota > Metazoa > Arthropoda > Insecta > Hymenoptera > Apidae > Bombus > Bombus affinis. The sequence continues at coordinate 9,564,049 of NC_066351.1, forward strand.
GATACAGGCTCGCACTGCCACACAGTAACCGTTGGGACTACGCACGCTGTTGTCGTTGATCGATGATGTTGTGGTTGGTCGGTCGATCGAGCCCACGATTCGTCGTCGATCGGGGTGTCGGGATGGTGACGATGGCCGACGGCGTTTCGACCGAGCGAACCGAGCATTTTGATCGACCGTGTACGCATGTCAGAGATTGCCGGACGGTGCCGACCGAGAAAGGAGATCAAGAAAATGAACAAAGAGAGAAAATTGGCAGAGCACACGCGCGGCGTTCTTCGTCAGCGGATCATGAGAGAAGACGAACACTCAGTATATAGTGGAGAACACGATCAGCGCATAGCTTTTGGCACTTGGCGTTTGATGGTTTCAACGTAAACGAGGAACCAGGCCTGATGAGGTGTGGTATACAGGTTTTAGATTGTTACTTTTTGTTTGTTTGTTTGTTTGTCTGTTTTTGAACATGTCGAGAAAACTCACAAAGAGTGGCGTGCAAAGGCACACATATGAAGGAACATCGGGAGCCAGAGCGGGAGAGAAGAAACCAAGGCGTGATCGATCGCGTTCTTCGATCGCGTTCTTCGATCGATCCTTCTCCTCTCCTCCATCCGCTTTCGACCTCCTCCGTTCGCGAATTCCTTTTCAACTTTGCTCAAGTTAGCCTTTTTTTGCCAATCACTTTGTTTCTCGGCCTTGTCGGATGATATTAGGTCGTTGGTGTCTCAGGCTGGCACAGGCGGAACGAGTACTCAGCGACAGGCAACAGCGGCGCAACAGCGATCGCACAGAGATGAGCATAGAGCACAGATCATTGCGACGAATGAACTTTTGGAAATGCCAGCTTCTCCAATGAATAGATAGACAGACAGACAGAGGTAGGATGACGCGATTTAGCACTGTCCGAACGCGAAACATCCGACTCGTTCTAGCCGATCGCACTTTCCATATTGTTAGCGAGTGACTCGCTTGTTCCGAACGATTAATCCCTTTCGAACCTCGGTTAACTTTGAATTATCGCAAAACACGACAGAATTATCTTTGGCTCGAGTGAATCGACGTCCAAGTTTTCATTCTTCCAAATTATGTCGGTATGTACATATATATATGTATGTATACACACATACACACACACATATATATATACATGGAAGAAAGTTTTCTCATTTTTCGGATCATGTTATGATACGTGTAGCTAATTATCACGATATCGATGCCGCGTTAACAACAAAACGATCAAATAATAAATATCTGTTTAATTTGTAACCAAGTTTACGCCAAACGCAATTAAAATTTCTGTCATGTGTGTCGAACAAAATAAAGATGAATTGCGTTTGAAACAAATCATAAGAGATCTCTGACACCAATTTTCGCTGATATTGTTCGATGATCTATAGTCAATGATAGCACTGAATCGCCATGGGTGTGTGTTTCAAATTAAGAGAACCGGGGAAAATAAATAGCGAAACGTTCTATACAGGCTAAATCATTATACTGGTCCTTTAAGATAGTTACCGTTACAATAGACGTTAATGCTTCAGAAATCTTTCTAATTTTTTGTTCTATCGATGCGTCAAAGAACGCAAGGCTCCCTTCCAGGCCGATCCGTTTCCGGCTCGATTAATTTTATCTTGCTACCATACGAACGAGAAGAACGGGGGCTAACTTGGACGAAAAAATTGTTAGGATACTTGTTCGCTCGGTCAAATCGCGCGATATCGATGGGACGTGATTACACGAAGGCACACGGAAAGGAGAAAGTAGAGAAACAAATAGACGTGTGAAGTAAAACGAGTGAGAGGGAGGAAGAAACATGATATATCGCACAGAAAACACATATAAGTGTAAGATAATAAAGGCTTGTGAATGATATATGGAAAAATGCACAAAAATGTACACATACGATACGGACCTACACATATATTTATATATGTACAATAATAATTTTCATCGAAACTATCACTCTTATGTTCTTTTGCGCAGAGAACAAGAAATTTGGTTTTCAGTCAATAGACAAGTTGGTTTGGTTGAAAAACGCAGGAAATTTATCTTCGTTCGTTAGAAATCTCATTCTAAGAAATTTACCTCCTCTAACTTGCTATCGATAGTTTAACGTGTGATGCTATATCCTAAGAGATTTATGTTCACCTACTTATTATCGATATAGTACTATTCTCAACTTTATAGATAATAATATTTCAACTGCACCTACGTATACGCACTGAAAGACAAGTTTCTCAGAGATATTTTCTATTCACAGCTGGAAATCTTGTCTTACCACGTAACAAGAAGAAAAAGACGCAGTCGCAGCTTTTATGTTCCAATAATCAATCGTCTCTAACGAAACGCGGCTTCCACGTAACAGAAATCGTATCGAATTGAATGAGATCGGATTAAATCGAATGATGGCGCCCGATAATCATTCTAATTCAGTTTACCTTGCCTCTACACTCTACACGGATACATGTACGTCCGTGCACATACATTTATTCGCATGCGTACGATACGCACGGCGCCGGCCGACGTGGAAGATTCGATCTGCTGATCGGCTGGTGGACGAGGATGGATCGAGCCGATCGACGATCCAACGATCGAGAACGGTGGTGGTGAGAAAATAAGAGAGACAAAGACGAAAGAATATAGAAATAAATCGACGAGCGGGTGAAAGACAGTCAAACAGATATAGACAGACGGACAGACAGGCAAACAATCGCATGGATGAATGAACGAACTGACGGACGGACGAACGAATGGTTAGGCGAAATGATGGCCAAAAGAGAAGCAACGTATCCATACTCACGGCTCTCGCGCCTTTTGTCTCCTGTGAGACTCATCGTCCTGCCAAGCTCCCTCTTGGCCGCTTTCAGTGATCGTAGACCTTCTAGAATTTCTTCGGGATCCCTCATCGGCCTGGTGAACGAGCTCCGTCGTCGATCCCGATTGTAGTGCACTATATTCGGCATATCGGCTTCTCCCATGCTTCCGCCTGGAAAATCGAACGTCACATTTTGTAAATTCATTGAAGATTTTATAGAAGCGAACTGCGATATTTGGAAAATTTTAGAGAATCAGTCACATAGCACGATATGAACATCATTGTTAGACAGCTGATATTTATTTATTATGCGGGTTCATATTTGGATAAAATGTATAATTTGCGATAATTTTTAAATTCGTGTTAGCGAGTAACCTAAACACGAGGAACTTCTTTTTGGAAGAATAGTATTACGTAATGGAGGATATTTAGTTTATACAGAATCGGTAAAAATGGTTAATTAATTTTTAAAATATAAATTACTTAGATAGAGTTAAATTAATAATTCTAACTTATAAAATACACGTTCCTGGTTTGTTCTCTTTTGCTTGTTATATTGTAAAGTTTTCATGTTCGTATATGATGAAATACACTCATGTAAGTTGAAATACATCTCCGTAGATATTTCAAATGTTTGATAAAAGAATATTAATCATTTAGGATATTTTAATGCTTTTTAATATATAATATTAAACATTAGATAGACTTTTTCTAACCTGTTGAAGCAATATTATTCTACGTAATATTTCAATGTATAAAATCAAGCACTGAAAATCATTTTATGTTAACAAGATTCATAGTTAATAATGCTTTGAAAATACTCGTAGTTGATGAAAGTACTTGAAAGACCGACATCGAAAATTAGTTATAAAATTAGTTTAGCTTGTAAGCTTCCGTGCACTTTGAAGTAAGTATTCAGAAATTGAGTAGATCGAAACGAATTAGCAAAGTCCAAGGATAATTATGAAATCGAAGACACTGCAAATACAATTTTCTCGTTCGAGAACAAGGACGTCAACGAAGAGAAGTGCCATGGATGACCTAAAATTTCTACGACGATATCTCGTCTTGTTGGAAGTTTGATTTTCAACCCTGACCCAGTTTTTATAACATATAATACCGAAGTCAAACAAGCTTGATTCGGTCTGATCTAGATCCAACAGGTTTGTTATTCTGTTTGTTATTCTCTTCTCAAGGGGTGTTTAGCGAATAAAACATTATTTGTGTTACCGTGCAATTTTTGAAAAGAAACGACAGTATCTAGAACGTTAATATCTTTGAAGCATGATGGAATTCCTATTAAATAAATGAAAAACAAATATCTTATGAATTATTCAATTATTTGTAATTACTGCGATTGAACAGAAGTACATATTTTACAAAGAACTGCGCGTTATACAAATTCATAAGGACTTCTCATTCAATAGGGACTTTTGTTCTTCGCAATATTCTTTGTAAATTGAACAGTCACAATTTTGTAATGCGAAAATCTTCTTTGAAATAATAAAATGGCATGCGAATTTTAAATTTACTGGAAAATCCTCCATCTTTCTGAACTTTGAGATGTAGTCCGGTGACATTTTATTTCACTTTCTATATTTTATGGATGTAGCGAGAACTTTCGATACAGAAATAAAAAGGTTGAAACGCCAACGAATATTCAGTGAAATACTGAGAACTGGGAAATAATGGTCTCTTGTTCAGCCTTTAGATTACAATGTATGTTCTCACATTTATATTTGACTTTTTCCAGATATCGACGTTTCCATTATCTACTTGCGTTTCACACATATTTGTTTCCTGATAGTGTTCCACTGTTCATAAGAATGAATATTGTACAATGCAGAAATTACAAGAATTTATTCAATGCATTTATTGTTATTTATAATTTTTCAATTTCATGGAGAAACACGGCAATGCACACGTAATAGCAGTATTTAAAAATCCCATAAAATTTATAACTTCTTTACTATGTTTATACATTCCTTTTGATCGATTGATTTACAAATATTATGTGCATTCGTGGAATCAGGTAGTTGGCACGGTAGCTGATTAAAAATCACATAGTACATGTAAAGCTTTTGAAGCCTATAGAGCTACAAGCCTTATTTATAGATCCGAGAAATAATTTAAATTACAGATTAAACGCGATGCAAACGTTCTGCTTACTAGATGAATGCTTAGAGTTTTAGAAATTTTCAAAAATAGCTCCACACGTCCGTGTCATAATCTTAAGCAACTGAATAGATTAGGAACACGCTAGGACCGAACATACGCTAAAACTGCAAAAAAAAATCGATACAAATAAAAAACCGAATTCAATTCGATACACAGAACCGCAAAAATTGAGCAACAGTTTGTTATAATTTTCTGAATTCGTATAACATGGTCTGTTTGTTAATTTTTATGTGTGTCATATTAGCGAATACTTGCAATTTTACTGAATTATATGCTTCAACAGCAGTCTTATCACGTAGAAAATTTTCGACCTGTACGGTTAGGCTACTGGAACGTATGTACGTACAGACATAAAAGAACCAATGAACATGCACTTACGTTTACTGTCGGTGCCGCCTTGGCTTTGGAAACTGCTTCTTCGGCTGCCGGGCAACGATCTACTGTAATCTCTGTTAAGTTCGTACGGTTCCACTTCTAGCTGTTCGGATTGGCTGGAACCTCTCCTAGAATTTGCATGCCAAGCGTGATCCGGGTGAAGGTAACCGAGCTCCGGACTTCCGCTGTCGCTTTGTGTATCGTCACTGTAGCTTCTTTCGCGCAGTTCCGTCTTTCGCAGTAACCTTTGGGCAATCTCCATTGAAAGGGAGCCACGGGGAGAACAGTACGGCGATTTGCTTGCGCGAAGGCCGCGGGGATCTTCTAGCCGATACCTGCAAACGATTCCATTCCGATCGTGAGTTGTCTCATAGATTGTTCTTATGTACGGTATGAAGCTTAAATTACTGCAATTTTAGAAGATATACGAGAAAGTAGCGCGCTGTTTTTTATGATGGTACAAATTCTTAATATTGCTAAAATGCTTAATACAATATTTTGGATATCATTCGTACGCTGTACGCCTTTGAACATTTCATTTCCTTTATATGCATAAACATCCGCAATGAAAATTACATTATCTGTTATAAGAATTACCAGATATTAAATCGTACTCGTAGTTTATTTAACAAGAATATTTTCTAAGATGCAACGATAAAACTCACGATTATAAAACAATAAAAATGAAACGAACAATGAGTTATATCGTTACAAATGGCTTTAAATTGCAACTAATATATGTCGCGGAGAAGGTAACCGTATCTTTTATTTCTCGTGAAAAATACTTACCAAACAGCTCTATCGTTTTCGAGAGCTCGCTGTAAATCAACGCTGCATTCGCCGAGAAAAACGTTATCGCCATCGGGACAGAAATCCCAGAGAGTTACTTCGATTGCTCGCTTCATCAAACTTTCTCCATCGACTCCGGAGAAGAGCAATGTTGCATTCCAAATTGGCTTTTGACTTGGCTCCGCGACCGCGGTTTTCAAAGTAATTTGATCAGCACTGAAATGTATATGTAATACAGAGCCATTGATACCGCGATCGAATATACCAAGAAACGTATTTACAATAGCAAAATACGCAGCAAAGCACGGAGCTATTTGATTATTTCGAAAAGAGAACGAAACAATTAAGTTAAGGAAGTATGGAATATTGCCCGCATTCACTCCACATCATCCGATTTCCATTTATTTAGATCGTTACAGAATCATTTGAATGGAAAAAGGTTCAAAGCCTATGAAGGAGTTCGAGATTATTTCTCGTTGAGGTAACAAAGCCTCGGTTAACAAGAGATTGAGTAGCTTATGAAACGTTAGCAAATAATAATAGAGATCGTTACAACCAAGATTGTACTGACTGGAAATTTACTGATATAGTATATCATCCTGTAAACATAATACAGAAATAGCTTCTATAAATACGTAGCTAAATATACGAATATGCTTGTTAATTCATTTATTATTTAGATAAAATTACTTGCTTCTTTACAGGTGTTATCTTTTACGAATTACAATTAATAAGATAAAGCACAAAGTAATCGTTCAGAAAGTCGTGCAAAAGATTGTTTACCAAGATTTTAGTAGACTGATATACTATTTAGCAAAAACGTAGTATAGATTAAAGTAATGACGTAGTTGAAAACGTACATAGTTGCAATAGTGGCAAATGATCCAATTAACCTTCGTCTGGTTAAAAACCCTATTTCAACTAGTTATTATTTATAAGATAATCAAATCTATAGTAGATTTCGTTCGTTCTAGCGTTAAAAAAGTAATGTAATATTAACGATAATCTACATATTAGCACGATCTAATTATTGTGCTGATGAAAGTTCATTATGTCTTCTCAAATAAACTCTTACCAAATCGGGACTAGAACCAATTTAGCATAGGCTTCCGGTAATGAACCGTATCCCGTATCTTCTCTGGGGCACAAGTCGTCTGCCATGAAAACAGAAACGATCAACTCCTTGCGATCCGCTTCGTAGGAAACTTGAATCTGTACCCGGCCCGTCACTTGCTTCTCTTTCGCGATTTGTTCCTAAAATAGAGGAGAGGAAGATGAAGATCCGCCGCTTCTAACGACGACGATCAATAAGGCTAATGGCGAGTCTACGAATGAACAAAGACGCGATCTCCGTTTCCGTGAAATCGAAATCGTAGACCCGATATCATGACAATCGGATCAGCTTCGCAGAGCATAAGAAAGATTAGTCGAAAGATCGAACGTCTATGTTACACGCGTATCTCCTACGTGAAAATTAGAAAGCGGATTCATTCTCTCATGCAGAAGCGACTTGTGGAGAAATAGTTGTGAGTAAAGCAAAAACGAACAAGAGCGAGCAAACTATGTGTGATGCACATAGTACAGATTGTTGTGATCGTGTGAAGATTATAATTGCGCGAGAGCCACGTTTATGTTTAACAACTATAGCTACGAGAGCACGGTAGCATGATATCAGTGATGAACAACATACATAGTCGCCACATTTTTCTGTAAAATAATTTTCGTTATTTTTTATTTACTTTGCTGCATTTTATAGATAAGAGATGAAAATATTTGTTACATGCAGTGATTAATTCTGTCGTTAAATGCTTCGTTATATATAGAAATGTATTCAGGGTAAGAAGAATTTTTTTCTAATAAGAAAGGAATTTTTGTATAATACGCGGAGGACAATTTTATTAGATATTTCTAGTTTCTTAAATGGAATTGCTATTAAATTGACGCCCGATTTTAAAGCTTGCGATTATCTGAAAAATAGTAACTAGAGAAGTAATTCTGCAAATACAAAGAAAAATTATGAAAAATGAAACATTTCAGCAATAAGTTCTCGGTACGAACTTTGTAACAGACGTTTCTGGGTTGAGATAGATTCACAGGTGGTCACTGGGGTGGCTTTTCGTAGCGGCAAAGTTAATATGTGCAAATGGAATTCGAGAATAGGGTGAAACGTATACAATAAAAGAAAACTGTCCGCTGTGAAACGTATTTTGTATGCATTTTCTACATTGAAAAACATATTTCCTCGCAGTATCTGTCTGTATCTTTTTCTGACTTTTCTGAATGTAAAAATTACATTGGATTGTACAAAGCTGAAACACTTAAAAAAGACATAGCAATTCCATTTAAAATTCATTGTACTTCGTATCCTCGCCAATTCTGTGTCAATAATTTTATAGTAGTCACGCCAATAGTTATATTATAATCACAAAAATTAAAAGTTTTTTTAAATTATGTTAGAATTTCAACGATATTACCATTTTTCTACACATTCTACTCAAACTTACGATTTGATCTCAAAATTTAATCAATGTTCTTAATTCTATCAAGGCATGCAACATGCTAAATCACAAAGATATCCTGAATACATTCATGAAAACGTTTCAAAAGTGCTTTTGTAAAATATTTTTATCAGACATTTTACCATCGAAAATACAAACTTTGCTCCTTGTTCTCGTATAATTCAAGCTACGATATAACGAGATTGTAAATGATTGCACGATAAGCGATATTGATTGGTGTCACGACGACACCGGTGTCGCTTTTTTATCTTCCAGAAAATTTCTGAAATTTCCGTTCTAATAATCGAAACAGCCATAACACTACGCCATATCATAGCCCGAATTATAATTATTTAAACTCGTCGTATCCCGTTCTAATTTTAAGTAGCAAGAAAACTATTATTCAGGAATTATTCAACATCCAATTAAACGATCATTGTGCATCACTGATCTGTACGATACAGCCAAGAAAAAGGTTCGTTTCCTTCGATCGCAACAAATGGACGTCAGTTCGCATTTCCTGATTTCCCGCTCCTCTTCCGATCCATTGGTCGTTGACGAATTCCTCTTCGTTCTTATCGTCTCATCTCGTTCGTACCGTTTCCTTCTCTCAATTTTCTTGTATCTCGTGAATAAGGCAACGTTGATTTGAATTCTTTGCCTTCTCTTTCCGCACGTACCGTTTTCCCGGACTGTACGTCTGCTTTTTACGTCTATTTAACGCGTTTAATGAACTACGCAAGCGAGGTGTGCGTGTGGTCGCGGCGCTTTTTCGGCCTTAAAGTTTCCATTGACGTGCAGTCGACGCTCGAGCGGGACACAGGGTAGCGGAAACGCAACAAACGGAAGCGAACAAATGATCGGCCGTCAAAGGACAGTTCTGTGAAATTTCGATGAAATTTTGCTTACTTGGAAAATTTTACGGTTTTTTCATCGCTTGATTTTTTCTTCGCATGAAAGGTCAACGCGATTCAATTTTCGTGCCTCTTCTCGGTCGTCTCTTTTAACGACCAACGCGTTCAAAGGTTACGCAAAAACGGCGACGAACGATACCGTGATCGTAAGCACGTATTTTCACGCTTATTTTACATTCGATTTGGCGAACACCTTTAAAGCCGAAGCAGAGTCGCGAGAGAAGCGTTGGTGTTGTATGTGCAAGGCTACGATCCTTCTCGCATACGCTTTCCCTTGTTATTGTCGTTAAACATGCGTTTCGAAACTACAAAAGGTTACGCAAATTGATACGTTCAATGTAGTTTTTCTAGTTACGTTGAAATATCTAAGAAGATATCGCGAAGCTTTGCATTCTATTTCCAATTATTTTTCACTTGTCAATTAAAATAGAAATAAAAGATATTTTCGTATTATCAGAAAGAATTATTCAGGCTGATTATACTTCTGAATATAAATTGAGTTTTAAAATAGCCAATATTTTCTGAGGTATTCTAATCGACTAACTTGAAATTTTAAACACGGTGCCAAAGTAGTAGATTTCTTGCGTTACCAACATTTTCATAGTAATTGTAAATTAGATACTATAACATTTTAATGATCGTTTCAACGTATCATTAAATATTCGTATTTCGATCTGTTACATATACTACGTACAATTACATAATAAAATATCATTGGACGATAAAAATGTAATAACAACAATAACGTTAGATATACAAAATTATCCAGATCCTTCATTGTTTCAGTTGGTGTTCAAGCTGGTAAAGTTCATGGGTCTATTTAGAATTCATTGCCTGATGTAAATTCAATAAAATCCGTTAAATTTAACCTGGCATTCAATTCATTTATTTGTGAGCTAATTCAGCCTGCACTGATAATTGACTCCAGTCTAGTGGATTAATTAATTACATGTTGTGTGACGTCTGGTTTCAGGGTGTCTATTTGTTTGGATTAATGTATGCGACCAACTTAGAACAGGCTATTTATATATTTCATTTGAATGTCGCGTGTGTAATACAAAGTAAGATTTTTATAGACAAGTAACGTGTCGGAAATATATTTTACAATAAAAACAATAAGAAATTACGTATACAAATAATTTAACATATATCTACTAATATCATTCGTTGTTATAGCTGTTTTGCAAATAATACAACTATTCTTCGATCTTTACTCTTTCTAACAATAAGCTGAACTAATGCGAACAAAAATTTTGTAACAAAATTTATGAAATTGTCTCCAAGTAAATGAAGCGATATCGTTTCTTTTTCGTTTTTTCTATTTTATAAAAATTCTTTTATCATGTTCTTTAGACTGCAGCTGAAGTTGCTATTAATCGAAAAAATATTACTCCCTCCTCATCCTCGTTTCATACAAAGTAAACAACATGAAAGTGTTGGCAACTTATAATCTGCTTCCTGGAAAATCGTTCGATATTCCGCGAGGGAAATCAATCGATCAACGTTATAACACATGTGCTCCGATAGCACTTGGCGCGTTAAACGTATCATGATGGATTTTGCGAGAAGTTTGATTCAGAGACGCGATTCTTTCCGAAATCGAGTGGCATTCTTTCGATTTTCTCATTTCGTTGGACATTTCCAACCGATTAGATTGCAGGGAAAGCGTAAGCCAAACGCCCGCGATATCGTGCTCGTTTTATTTCCTCCGAACGAGTCAAGGGCTGCGGAGAATTTTCAAAAAAGTCCCTTTAGCACCGGCCGATCGATAAGAAAGTTTCGGACGTTTGGCGCACATATACATAGTTTAGCACGAATTTACTGATCGTGTAAAACTGTGCGCTTAAAAACAAAAACAAAAATCGGTACGTGGGTAGGTAGATGTACAAACAGCCAGATAGACGAACAGGTAGAGACAGAGAGCGAGACAGAGAAGAAACACACAGAGAGAGAGAGAGAGAGAGAGAGAAATGGGGGAGAGAGAAAGAGAGAGAGACGAGAAAGGAACGTAGAGCGAAAATAAAAAAGAACAGGAGGTGGAAGAGAAGAATGAAGATTAAACCCTTCGTTTCGTATGTGATATTTGAAATATAATAGAATGAAAGTTTGTAATAAGTAAAATATGTAATATAAATCTACTAGATATATATAAATGTATATTAAAAAAGAAATTTCGTCAATTTAGAAAATTCTGACTACAGATTTTAAAATAATTTACGCATCCATCGAGAGAGAATAGATTTCTTCGTTATACTAGGACATCCGATACGTAATGTCGTTTTAAATATCCAAGTATTAAATATGATAGAACAACGATAATACGATATATTATCACTTAGAATATGTCGAAGGGCGACAATCTCCTAAAGGACATTATTTGTAAAAACCATCTGTTATTTTATAGATAACTTTGTAATTCCCTTTTCAAGAATTTGTTGTCTTTACGACTAAAAAAATTATTCAATATCGATCTTAAACGATCCGTGTTCCTAAACTTCCTGTTATTTAGAAAATTGTATGCTCAACAAATGAATAATCTGTTTTTGCCAGATTAGGAGAATATATTAAATATGTCATTAATTCTAAGAGATATTTAATTTTTTCTATGCTTTCCAATTGCTTTTGACGAATAAACACGTTGCTATGAAAAGAAATTTCTTCGAAGTTTGCTAAATCCAGTGGTTTACCAACCAAAGCTGCCTGCAATCCGTCTAATTGTTAAATTACGATCATAATGATTTCACTTTGATTCGAGAGTTCATTATAAATCATCAAACGTATATCATAGCGATGGAATATTTTTATTAAAATTTTCTCAAGCGACAGTAACAAGAAGTAGCACTGTATGTCGGAATAGAGATGATAGTCATTGTCTTTTACGGCTACGATTATTACAAAGAATTTATTTTACACCCTTTGTTACTATCCGATCTAGAAATGGGTGATTTTACTGCCAATTTCGAGGAACAAGTACAAACATACAGGCGTTCGAGATGGTTCCCTACCGAAAGTCCGCTGCAGAATCCATTTTTCTATTTCTGATGGTTTTCCGATACACTTTAGGTGATTTGCGCACGACGCTATCGACGAAATTTAATGTTTTTGCTATTTCTTACGTGGTTGAACATTTTGAACTAATCATTTTTATTTTCCCTTGTTAAATCGAACGACTAGATCTCGCTTTGCCATAAAATTAAAAATTATCTGGAAAATTTGTCCTTTAAAATTTCCTCGCTTTTTATCCTGTTCTGTATAAATTTGAAAAACGCTTTTGCAGAGACCACAGTCGTATCGTCTTTCTTAAACTTGCAGGGTAATAAAAGACCTCGCTTAAATATGTATGATATGCATATTTAAACTCCTTCCTGCGTTAGAAAAATGACCTGAATACTTTAAACCCTTGATTTAGCACGAAGAATGTTTGCTCTTACCGAGATTTAATTTCGAATTTCCCAAACATACAACATGTCATTGAACCAGAATAAGAAACGACATTACTTATACGAATGGCCTAATATCAAAGAAGAATTAAAGAATATAGCGACATACAATCTGAGAATTTGAATATCATTAAAACGGAATTTAATCTTGTGCTTTCTATAGATACCAAGAATTCCTTTCATTTACAGCCGTATCGCTATGTGCCTTTGGTGCTCAAACTGTTACTTTAACGTGAAATCTTACATCGAATTAGCTATGCTAATCACGTTCTCATGCTTCTTCCATTCGTTGTCCTTTAGTCTCGTGAAACGAAGGAGCAGGACAGCAAACGGAAGAAAAGAAATTAACGTAACAAAGGAGGCTCGAAGGAAAATGTTCGAAAGAAAATGTTCGAAAGAAACTATAAGAACTGATCGCTGCTAAACGACGAAGTAGCCATACCTAAACGACAGTACGAAACAAAATAGATAATGTAAAAGGAAAATAAGGAACGCAAGGGACGAGCCGCAAAAGAAAATGAACGCTAATATAACAACTAGAGTCGTGCCAGTTGGGAGAGAGTAGCATGGAGGGCCAATATGCTAAGTTTGTTTCAACATGGACAACTTACATTTCCTTTTCTTTTCTCTTTCGTCAGCGGGTCTATTTCTCTTTTAGTCTCTTTTTCGTAGCCATACAATTTCTTTAAGAGAAGGGGTCAGGGAAAGCGGCGAAACATGGGAAAACGGCAGAAACAGTTATGGGCTATACACAATGAAACTTTCGGGCTCACAGAGAAACAATAAGTGGACGAATGTCGATGTGGTGAAGAGACGTCGCCGGAAATAAACGTGAGACGTAGTAACAGAATTTAGAGGTACAAAGAAACAGATGCCTCGTGCAGCTTCGTAGAGCCGTATAGAATAGTACAAAACACAGAATCTTGTGTGTAAAAAGGGAGCAATAGGGAAGTTCACAGGTGAAAAGAAAAGCAAAGTGAAAGAGAGGATGGCGAAGAAAGGCGCGCGCACGCACACGCGCATCCGCTCTAACCATTCACGTCTCCACTCGCATGATATGCACGTGCGTCCGTAGGCTGGTGCACGTGTATATAAGTATCCCTGATCGGTTCTGCCACCGTACATTTACGTTATTTACGTATCTTTGCATATTTTTCCTCTCTCTGTCACGTGTGTCCTGTGTTCGTACACGTTCACACGTATATGTACACCACCGACGAAAAGTTTGCAAACATCAGCGTTGTTCAGGATTTCTTACATCCCTTCGTTGTCGTATAAATTGCGCGATGTTTAACGAAATAATTGAAGATATCAGAAAGTCCAGCTTCGCGAATAACTATTCTCATCGATATTTACAAATTCCTGCCAGCCATGTAATACAATTGTAAAAAATTGTAAGATAAATTTATACTCTATAACAATTACATTTTTATATAGAAAGACTATTTCGACGAATATTTTTCCTTCGCATGACAGTCTATCGCGACGTTAAACTGACTTCCCGCTTTAACTACGTACCTACTGTACAAAACCAGACATTACCATCGCCATGAAAGATGCGTCGTACGTTTCTCATCATTTGAGCATTACATCGCTGCGAAACTTTGTGTCGGTAGTACACGTCCAACGAAAAATCCAAGAAAGGAAAAAAAGAACGAGCGAAGAAACAGATCGAGCGCCTCCACGCGTCACTGCAGCTCGAACTTTCGCGTAAGAATTTCTCTCCTATGTATCTTCGTTTCTCTTTTGAGTTTATTTTCAACTTTATTTCTTCTCTTCTATTGTTTATTCTCTGAGTTTATTTCTATCTTTACATCCGGTTACACAGATTCGCGTGAATTATTAAATTCTTCAGGTTCCTCGCGTCGAGGACGGGCAACTGCATTGTTCTCGCCCGCTTGCAACGATCAACTACCAGCTAATTAGGAGTAAATGTTTATTGTTTGTGGACAGCGAAAGATATTCGGAAACGTGTGTCCATGTGCCTATGTATGCGTATCGGTGTGTGTGTATTTCTGTATGTCTGTGTGTGAGCTTCGACGGGAGCATGATCAACACGTCAGTCGAGAGCTCGGATCGAGACGGAATATCGAGCAATTCGACGGAATATCGTGGGACGAAAGCGGAAGAAAGGAGAAGAACGGTGACGACGCAACTCGCCCCAACTGACACTCTCGTGTTCCGTTCTCTTTTCGTAGTCAGACGATAACGCGCGACTAAAGGGATCTTTTCGGTGCTTCGAGCGGGGACGACTCACTCTCTCTCTCTCTCTCTTTCTTGCCACGAAAAGGCAGACGGGGAAAGCGGTGCTGTAACGTTCGTTCTCTCTCGCGAAGCTTCCAGGAGATATCGAGGTTTGCTTAGGGTATATTCCGCTCTGTATTTTTCGCAGCGGACCGCATACGCTCGACGACATACACTTTCCGTCTGACTTTTCTCTTCGTCAGTCGCATATAAACTAAACGATCCTCGAGCGGTATGCGGCCGAAAAGCGCAAGTTTAGTGTAAAGATTCGCGTCTCCTTCGTGTTCTAGTTTATGAACGAGGTGCTCGCTTTTCTCTACTCTCTACTACGGTTACACATAAAACCGGTGCACAGACGCACACATTTCTTAGCGTTTATCTAGACCGATTGTCGTGCGCTCCTCCGAACAGCGTCAATTCATCGTGTAAAGCAGCGAACGAAGCAACCTTATATAGTCAAAGGGAAACGCGCTACAACGAACGCGATTACGCCGAAAGCATCTGCGTGTATATAGCTTCCTCCAACGATAAGAACGAAAACATTGATCGTTACGGAGGAAAAAGGACTGTCGTAACGATACGCTTCGTCGCACCAAATTTCAAAGCCAACGTACACAACCGTACAAATGCTGGTCCAAAGAAGTTTCGTTGCAGGTAACTCAGCCACCGTGGTACTTCCTCCATTGCATTCGGAGAAATTCCACGGAAACGTTATTGTTTTACTATTACATCTTTCTAAACGTTCTAGTTTTGGTATATAATAGCGCATAACAGTTAAACGTTCATTTCATATCGTTTTCATTGTTCTATTATTCATATTGAATGGTAACTTCGCTTTAAACTGTGTCCACCCGAAGCGGATTTCCTTCAAAGTACATACGAGTACTTGAATTTATGCTAAAACGAGCAAACGTAACGAATTTGGCTTGAAAACCAATTACATACGTACGTTCATTTGAGCATAACTTACTGAACTCCATAATTACGATCCTTTAAAGTATTCGGCATTAACTTTCTATTTCTACGTGAAAATATCACCAGCTACAGGGAATAACTCGATATTTTTTTCTTTCAAATGTTAAATATCCATACCTATAATATTCTTTTTAACTTTCTACATTTACTGTATACTATATTTCTACTTAAAACGATCTCCACCCACAAATCATAAAACGAAACTGACGTCATTTCGATTACTACTCCGAACGGATTCACGCTCATCAAATAGTTTATTACGAAATGCTTCCGTTAAATGGAAATAACGTGGTTACGCGCATAAAGCATCGCCGAACTAAATATAAAATTTCATCCCATTCAGCGAGGCTGACTTCAATTGACGTCAGAGAGTGAACGCGCCTCCTGGATGGCCGACGTCAATTCCATAAGTGTTCGAATGAAGCGAAACCGTCGTTAACTGACGTTAACCATCCCGAAGGGATGTATTTATACTAAAATCAGTAACCTGAAGCACGCGAATTCAAATGTTTCCAGTGTTTCACGAATGAAACGCAAATGGCGCAAATATCGATAAAAAAACATTCGAAAACAAATTTCTTTGATATAACTATGAGCATACGTATACCACACGTGTACTCGAAAAATTGTCCCTTTATATATTTAACATTATGAAAGTATACAATTTAAAAGCATAAACGTCATCGAGATCTTATATTTTTTAATTATTTTAAAACATAGAATCTATGGTGTTTGAAACGTGCTTAGTAAATTTCTTTCTGTATTTTTCAATTGTAGTAAAACATTTTATTTAACAGAAGTTAACATAGATAATATAGGAAGAATAATTACCAGATTTTATAACTTCTAGATTCAGCGGTTCTGACGTCATAGCTGACGAACGTGTTTATCTTAACATTAATCGCGAGTTGCGTTTCATGTCATTTCTTGATAAATTCGCAAACTTTATGCAACGTAGGGCTAGTGTGCGATATTTTCAAAATATATAGATATTTTCGCACTCTAACTAGAAATAATTTCAAGATTTCGGTTAGATTAACGTAATCCATACGTTACCATAAACAAAGTAATTAATGCCACGTTAACTGAATACCTCCTACGCAACGTAGTACCTTTGTATAACGTAATTGTAAATATGCAATGTGATATTAACACGATGATACGTATATATAATTTGTAACAGAGTATCCTGTATTATTCGGATATACTTTCTTAATTGAATCTCGCTACATGATATCTTGTTATGTCCAATAGAATCCCATTGGCACGAGTTACCTACAACCTTTGTTTTCTGCTTTGAAACCTTACTTGTTACAGTCGTATACAACTTTGGCCAACTATGAAATTTCGAGCTTATAATATAGAGTAATATGTTAACATCAGAAAGTAAGATTCTAAGATGCAGTATCTTGCAAACTCCTTCTGATATACGTAATTACAATAATTCTTACGAGAAACACCGAGACACGAAAGCGATACCTACAATAATTAGAAGAAGAATCCTCTATTGATTTGGTCCTGTGTCGTATTTACTTGTAATATTACATCAAACTGGAAAAGTATATTTTGCCTTTCGAAACTTTAACTAGGATTTCGGTTAATCTCTTTCATTACAGAGTATCTCTACGAATTAAAAGTTCAATGTGAAATTTACAAATTCCTTTTCCGTTTTCAACCGTACCTCTTAAGTTTATATTCTCTTCGAAGCCAGTTGAAAGTTTAACAGAAATAAAACGGGATTTCTACCGTTTGTTTTTCTTTCGCGCTACGAATACATACATCTTTTAAACTTAATTTCCGTGCGATCGATGAAAGACGAAGCTCCTCTCTCTCGACAACGAAGAATATTTGCACAAAGAATCCCAGGAATTCGTCGACTTATTAAATACGCGAACAACCAAGTACCTAGATCGCATTTTTCCCTTTGCCTTCGACCTGCCTTTCCTATAATAGATCCGTAATATCCTCGGCGTTCCCCGACCGAATTACCAAACCAGATGCTTTCCGCTTCAGCGATAACGAAACACGGAATCCATCAGCTCTTCGTTCAAGAGCAACGCGATATTAATCGTTCCGTTTCTTTCATTGAAAGCAACGAACCGGACGAAAGTTAAGAAGGAGGCGAAAACATATAAAAGATTACGCGACTAATCGATAAAATAAATTACTTGCCTGCTCAAACGAAGGTTACAGTTTAAGACTCTCTCGTAACTTCAACTTAACAACGATCTTATTTATATATGACGTACACCTATTGTCAGAAACCCTGTATAATTATTTACAGATCCACCCAAAAAACAGAGACACATATTTGATGATACAGTCTATACAGGTAACGTGCTTGATCAAAGAACATGTAAGTATCTGTCATACAAAGAGTGATAGGAAAGTCGTTATGTCAAGCAAGCCCGACAATTGGCCCGAATTATAGTTTACACTGATGCATGGGTGATCCTTAGCTAAATAGCACCTAAAGTCGATACGAGAAAGCATATTCTCTTTCTCGTTCGTGGTTCTCGATAGTTTCTAACTGGAAGATTACGTTGTCCATGACGCACGTTATCGAACGAGACATCGATCCAAAGCATATATACGTATTAAGTCGAGTAAGTTTGATCGGAAAGACTCAACATTACGGAAACGTCACGATTTAGTTCCATTTATTTCTACGCCTATATTATTCCTAAATCCGTTGCGAAAACCGAAACGTGTTCACGCGTCGGTAATAATCCGTGATTTTTCCGCAAGATAGAACAGAGGAAACGTTTCTTTGTACTTTGTTGCAGAAAATGATGCAGACTGTAAAAAGAAAACGATGTTATACCTTTTGCTTCGTTCGAACTCTGTCGTGATCGTACAAACGTGAATTCTTTTAGAAATATCTTTCCTCGGTGTTGGATTAAAAGTGTATGAATTGAATGGTCGATATGATCGAACGATTTTATGTTCATTACGCATCGAGCATCGATACGCAACAAAAGCTGCGAAATCAAAGCTTATGATAATTATTTAATTGATCAATTAGTCGGTAATTAATTAGCTGCGTTAATTTGTCTGATATCCAATTGTCAAGCGGAGCAAGAGCTAGCTGCCACGTGTTTCTTATTCTCTATTTCAAAAAGTCCATCATTTCATATACGTGAAAATATAGTTTCTGCTGGGAAATTTGTATAAAGCGTAGAATGCTGACAATAATAATTTCGTTTGTTACAACGTGTCGGCTTGATATGTATCGTTGAAAATTCGTATCGCACGAAACATATTAAAATTTGTTGATAATAATTTATTTCTAAAAAGGGTATTCCAAAGATGATTGACGGGAGTTAAATACTGTCAATACTTTAAACGTTTGAGAATGTGTATATAACTTTATATATTATATGTAAAAGTACATTTTATACCGTCGAATAATTATTTACATACTTCTTTAAACGATTTACACGCTGCTCAAAAATATGCGAAAAGTCAGAAACAATTTCATTCTTCATTTTACGTATTAAAGAATATTACGACACGGCAAAAGTATTAAGACCCAACATGTGATAACGACGTTAGTGTTTGCGCATTACCAAGCCACGTGTAACTGTTTCATCATTTAAATTCTTTGTCTATAAACCGTTCAATTTTTAAACACAACGTCATCACTGTATCGAAAGATAATAAAAAGTATTCCAAGGATTTATGTAGTAATTGTGATATGTTTATCGTTAAGTTTAAATCTTTAGATTTAAGACGATAGTTTAAATCTTTATTTTGTCGATTTCATAAGAAAATCACAAATAAATTAATTCCAATTTCACGTCATTAATTTTTATAGTTTGGTGAAATCGATTATTAAACGTTATAAATCCACCGAAATATGTAAATATATATTACTTATAAGAGCAGCGTACATCTATTGAAACATTCAATTTCTTTCGCATGTAAAATTTAAATGAAATATGGAACGAGGCGATAACAGTAAGCGGCTAAAAACATTTTTTAGTTTATAGTACTTTATCAAAAAACGACGAGAACGGTAAGCTTCTAAAATTAAAATATTCCCTCTTTTTTTCGATACAAAACGTGTATAAAATTTGGTCTCAGTTATATCTATAGCTATTGCGTCCCTTTAACGAGGTGCGTCAGAATTGGAAATTTCACGGTAACTGAGGAAAATCGCGGCCATCCTCGTTTCATCGAAAACTGTACGCTCGCATCGCGATTTCAATTTTCCAAGTTCCGCGGTTTCATTACGAAATTCATTAAATTCAGACCGATCGACGGTTCAGCAAATATTTACGATTCACTCTCGCGTTCTAATACACGCACCGTGTACACGCAGCGCAAATTTGACACATTACCGATCGTAGAAATAGAACGGATACAATTTGGAAGCGAACATTTTCCACGAAGCAGAGTTCGAAACGTTAAAGCCACTTGGATCTTAGGTCGGGAAATTCCCCCACTGCGTTAGTGCATTAAAATTCAATGTAGCCGTCAACGATTTGTTCGCGAGGCAGAGAATTTCAACGATGATTCGCCTTGGCGAAATAAAACTGCGAAAAAAGGGGAGAAGAGAGGCGAAAGAGAAATTCAAAGAAAATTCGACTTCGATAGTTCGAGTTTCTCCTCCGTTCTTTCCGCAGACGAATCGGTGAAAATCATTTCGTACCCTCTGGTTTACATCGTAAGAGCACGCGTCATTACTTACATGGAATGTAGCTTTTTTTACTACAGTCTGTCAAATCCGCTGTCGTCATCTCCTATTATTTTATATAATCGTGGTACACGTGGTACACGTGGTTTGATACATGTAAGTATAGAAATATGTACGTAACAAGTAAAATGGCTCGGTAGTCGCATCGGATACGGATCATGAGATATATACAAAGCGAAAGACCGAGAGAGGTGGTGATCACTTCCGGTTTCTAAAGTGTAGGTGGTGCTATTGCGCTTCACTTTCCGCTACACTAACAGAACTCGGTCTAATCGAGGTTTACTTCTCCCGTGTAGTTTATGCGTATGCGTGTACATTGCGTGGAAATGAGAGAAAGAGAAAAAAAGAAAGAGAGACGGTCACGTGTAGGTGTCAATTTATGAACTCGTTATACCGGCGTCTTTGGCAGTTTCCTGCGCGTCGGTGATGAGGGCGTTTTATCCGTTTCCCCTTCTGAAAAACATTTCAGGTTCGTCGTAAGAATAACAGTAAATAGAGACACACCAGGTAGTGTCGCATTTTAACTTTATAACCTGATATATTTCTTTTACTTTTAATGGCTTAGTTATTTTTTATAGACAGGGCCATATGGTTTTAGTAGAAACGGCGTACGAAATTGCGTCGTGGTGCAATAAAGAAACGAACATCGCATAAACTAATATATACAGGATATCTTCCTTTGTCGATATCTTCCGTTGACATAAATAAGAGAAAAATGTTATATAAACGTACGAGGTCATTGGAAACTTTATTGAAAAATTTGCGACAAAAGTACAAAGCACTAGAGGAATGACGATACACGGAAATAGATTAATATCGTATATAGCGCGTTTTAAAATGTTTGCTCTTTCTGTCAATAAGAGACTGACGATGATAAAAAATAGAATTTATTACCGTGTAGAAAATTCATTTTATTTCAATTCAATAAATCAATCATCAAGTCTTTACCTACCAGTTCACTATACGTATTAATATTTACTTAAAACACGAGTAACGTGAAAATGGAATATGTATATCGAAGGACGAAGTTTATTGTTTCTCTCATATTTTATTTCATTTCATTTTTTGTTGTGACTCTGCGATAAAACTTCAATTAACCTGTGTTTGTGTTTAACATATATTTTTTTTATTTACACACATAAAACACATTCATAAAATTTGACTGAAGATACTGGGACACCGAAGTAACTAATAATTGACGTACCTACCAAATAATGATATAACCCAGTTTTTTTTAAACAGAATGGATATCATATGGAAGTTAAAATCATACAGCTTTTGCTAAAAAATATACCTGCAGATATTAAAAGTAGGAGAAATATTTCAGGCAATAAAGTTAAATATGAACATGGTGTATTTTCAAATGTTCATTTGCGCTGAAACGATATGCAATAGTTTTCTACTTGATGCAATGCGCTGCACAACGCACAGATTACAAACTGTAATCCATATTTAAAGATAACATCGAAAGGACGAATGCACTACTACTGACAAACGCGTGGAATTTACTCTTTTCCCGCTCTTGCGCGCGTTAAAAACGCGCTTCTCTGTATCGCGCGTGACTGACGAGTCCTCGTTCCGTACAAGTTATCGATTTTAAAGCCGACGATGCACTTGGCCGACACTGTCAGCGTCTAACGATTAGTCGTTTTCGCCTAGTAGCACGTGTACATGACGATTTCGACGATGCTTTGCGATTCGTTCTCGTACTCACCCATCAGCAGTCCCAGACTTCCCGGCCCTTTTCCCGATGACGGCACAGCGGCTAAATCCTCCGGCAGGTCCCCGCTGCGTGTTTGTGACGCGTAAAAGCAGCGATAGTATACAATAAAGCAATTCGAATGACCAATCTGCGAATTCCATTCGTTCGACTACTTCTCCTCACCCGTCTGTTAGATATTATACTTACGTGTCGCCAGCGTGCTCGACCACCAACTCAATCACATCGTCGCCTCGTTCTGTTATTTGAAGGACTTCTTCGAAACTTCGATCTACCAGAGACACTCCGCCCCACTCAAGCACCTGCAGAAATACACAAATTTTTATTCGAGTCTCGTGGATTTCGTAGACGTGGTTCACAGACGAACCGGGATTTCAATCATTTCCTGTCCACGGACGGAGATATTTCGCGATATAACGTCGTTTCTGCGATATCATAAACCATACGAAACGAGAAACGAGAAAGAATTATTTTTGGAAGCATTAGAATCACTGTCTACGGAAAAGTCGCTTATACGTAAGCGTAGTCTATTACAAGACTCGACGATCGTCTACACCGGTCTACGAAGACCGAACATTTTGTTTCGTTACTATAATGAAGAGCGACGAGCAAGACGCTTTCATCCTATATCAGTACATTCGTTTATAGCTGCAATATAAGCTACCGACAACGTTAACGCCAATCATCATGAGGGAAACGCGTAGCAACGAAAACGACTCGCTGCTGTTTCGTGGACAGGTGCACGTTACTTTCAATGGCCGCTGCATGGGAACGTACTTACTGTTGGCATGAGCGCGTCTAATGCGCGTCTATGAAACAACGCTTCGTAGACGGTGAGTCTTAGATGCAGAAAAGAATCATCTGTAGCTTTGACATTATTTTTTTATCTTACCTTCTTTTTGCATTTCTATAACGACTATACCTAATTTTGTAAATTGCAAACGTATCGCTTTTAGATAGTTTAAATAATAATTCTTAAATAGTGTTCTAATCATTCTCGAGGAGACTCGATGATACTCATTTTCAGTAAATCTTTTGATACTTATGGACGAGGGTGTACACCCAAGAAGTTATATAGGAGGAGAATAAACGAACTTACTGGACGATAAGAGACGGATAATTTGGTTCTAGGAGTAGGACATAGATTTAATCGCGAAATTATATGAAAGAAGTTTGAGCCGGCCGGTTATAATCAGACCAAGAATTGATCGCATCTGTTGAATCTAGAGAATTTGATAAATCTTCCTACTGTCTTAATTGCCTCGATAAATTTTCTGTTTGAACGGGGATAAACCACAAACCTCGGTGAATTCATTATATTCGGTCAAAGTTATAATTTGCTGTAATACCTAACCGTCCATCTGACAGATAATTCTGTCGTCATTTGTATCATGTGTAAGATCCGTCCATCTGTCTCATCGACTCGTTTAGTATTAAAGAAAATATTGCACCGTGTGACTACGAAGTTTTAGGATTAGCCTCGTAAAAAGTAGAACTCTCGAGGAAATGACTTTAGTTGTTTCAAGTTTTCGATATAAGTTCGTATTAAATTTGTACAGCATATAGCACGATCGTAAAGTGTTCGAGTAGCTACGTAGAAATCATTGGCCGAAGTATTTGTGACAGACGCGATTGAAACGAATGCATTTAATAAACATAGGTGAGATTATGGTTCTATGAAAATTCTCTGCGCTTATTATCTTCGTTAAACTGTCGCGTATATTTGATATCTTTACGATTCAAAATTAAACGATCACATATTATTGAATTTGCACGATTTCGCAAGATATAGCTTTCCAGTCAACGTTCACGATTGCGGAACGTTTGCGTTGCACACAGCTGTCGATAACTTAATTAAAATCACAGCTGGAGAGAATGGTTGTCGATACTCGCACGCATTAACCGCTTGCAATATGTTAGCTGCTCAACAGTGGACGCAAGTTGCCAGAACATCTTTATTTTCTTCGGAATCTAAATGGCCATTAAATTTCTATGCAACAGCCTGCATCCATGACACCAATTTTTAGTCACAAAGTTCGAACGTGTGATCGAATTTCTGGAAGAGCGATGCAGCAAATGTAATTTTAAAACGTGTGAAATTATTAGAAAATCTTTTTTTGAAATATTATATTGTGCCAAAAATATGTACGAGAATTGATCATCGAATGATACCGAGGATGTGAATTTTCAATTATATTGCTTCTCTTTTACAATGTTGCCTTATTATATGTATATTTAATTATAGTTCCATGTAGTGTTAAAATTGTTTTAATATTACGCTTCATACTCCTACGTTCTTCTGAGAATAGAGCAGTAATCATTTCAACAAAATGATTATAATTTTGATTACAGCAGGGAAATGAGATAGCTTCATTTAAAATTTGTATTATCACGATAATAGATACTATGGAAAAAGGAACCAGGATTATCAAATTACATTTGTACAAGTACAAATGTAATTCTCCGAAGATTTCAGAAATTAACACGCTCCATCCAATTTTTCCTACCCTTTCATATAACCCCAAAAATCATTGCATTTAAATCAAGGCGATTTGATTGCGTCGTGGCGAATAAATATCGAAACATCGTTTTGTGAAATAACGTGCCGCGTTATAAGAACATCCATGAATAAGAAATTCGTCAGAATAACGCTCTAAATTCGGAAAAGGAAAAGATACTTTGACGCTACACGCGCGTTTAATCTTCAACTTCGAACGAATACGTTAACGTGAAAAGAAGAGTACGAGATCCTACCTTGTCACCGCGTTGTACACCAGCTTTTGCCGCTGGTCCATCTGGCACGGTCCACATCACGTATGCAAAAGTACGTCCATCAGCCACTGTTTTTCCGCCGATTATCCTTAAGCCGAAACCAGCGGCTGTAAAAATCAGATGAACGTTCAAGGTAGATATCGATAGAACGTGCACGGTTCTGCTATGATGCATTAAATAAATTTTGTCGAACGTGCACGAAAGAATTTCGGAAGTTATAGAACAACAAAGTTCAGTGGAGTAACAAATGGATTGACAATTTCATAGTGCTTTCACGATGCTAATGTTGATTATCCGGATAAAAATTTCATCGTATTTGATGGCTGCGCAATAATAAATAATATCCGGGGAAGTTGAGTAGACACGCGGGAAGGCTGACCTTTATATTTGTAAATTGGTATTCATCACGGCTGGTGAGTTCACCGACATAGTACAAAATTTCGCGGTATATCTGAAACGCAATCTTTTGTGCGAAATTCTAAATTAAACGAGCTTTACGGCTATAACACGCGGCCTGTTTCACTCGTCAATCGATAACATGAAATGTCACTACAACTTTATTATTACGTGACACCTACAAACGTCACCTGTTCGTTTTTCCCTTTTTTCTTCTTTTCATCGCACTGCCGCCTCGTTACGATTGCCCTGTAATCCATATTGAAAGACTACCTTCCGATTTCCGCGCGGTGCACAAGTTAATGGCGTATTGGCGAGATACGTTGAAAGATCGGTATGTACACAGAGTTATTGCGAGTAGATATGAATATTGATGAGCCTGGAGAAACTGCCTCCGACTCGGTTAACACTGGTTTCCCGGTGGTTCGTATTGTACGTAATATTTAGAATCTTCGTTTGTTAAGTACAAACTAAAAAGTTTTGTAAAAAGAATAGAATAGAACAGTGAAAAGAAATAACGTAGAGTAAAAGCTTTGTTGGCTAAGTATTATTAGTGTTATTTAATCTTCGCTGATGTATTTTTACAATTAATCGAAGAAAATTACGTGTTATCAAAATGCACAACGAATCGAGTTTGTTAGTCAATAAAGATATATAGTATAATAATTAAAATGTCGTATCTTTTATTGAAAAATGGTAATTCATTAGGGTATAGATGGAAATGTAGACAAATCGTTGAATCCAATAATTGCGAGGATACGAGTGCTTCTGTGACTCACTGTAAATGTATCCTGTAGATTTCGTGGTTTATTAATTTTCGATCGAGATATTAAGATATATATTAATTATCACACATTTTCTCTTTCCCGTTGAATCGCAGAACAATTTTATACCTAAAGAGCGATTTGAGTGATTGAGAATAGAAGCAACAGAGAACGTTGAAGTGTTGAAGTTAAATCGATATTAGCTTAATTCTCTACAAAAGATAAATGGTATTTTTTCGTGTAAAAAAAAAAAAAAAGAAGAAGAATAGTCGAACGTGATAGTTAACGATCCAATTAAAAAATGCTCCAGAACATGACCTATGCAGGCAAAAAAAAGCCTCACACTTTTGATCATTTTTATAAAACTTTTTAATTGCTATCTGAATCGATGTTTATTAACTTCAACAGTATAATTTCCGTCTACCATCGAATGTTTAACGTTGATCGATAGTTTCAAAGAGCGCAAAAATTATCTCGCTGGTAATCTAATAAAATTAGAATCCGTCGTTGAGCTCTACAATCAAAGTGAAGCAACGATTGAATTTCTGTTATCGTACGTCAATTGCCACTAATTTTCATCCAAATACAAACTCAGAAAGTCAAACTCGGAAACGTTAATTTTATCTAAGCGAAGGAGATTACACAGTTCTAGACGAGCGAAAGCAAACGACAAACAATGGGTATTCCTCTTGATAGATGTTCGAGTAACGAAGTAAGCGCGTGATTAACACCGAATTAATTTAATGCGACGACTACCAGGACGATTAATGAACCACGTTAGATACGCGACATAACGTATATAGCAACAGGTTTTAGAGGATTTTAGCGCGATATAGCAATTGCTAGATTAACGAGTCCGTAAGTCATACGAACGAAAGAGCCAGGCTAATCAGAGTCGTTAATCGCCGAGTTCCTCGCGGAAATTTCACTTCGAGTCGTCTCTCCTCGTTCCATCGTTCACTCTAACGAATTCTTCGCTTATTCTTCCGATGAAAGCTAAGGTGGAACACAGCGTTCATAATCCTGGGATGGATAAATCGAAAAAGGGAAAAAAGAGCGGTCGAAAATTGAACGAAGTAGAAGGTCGGACGATGAAAAGTTCGTTGCTCGTATGAAGAGAATCGGGCAGAGTTTTGATGGGCGTCGGCGCGGGAACGCCAATCAAGGGCCGTCATTCAGGCTTAATTAACAGGCTGGGAACAGCGGACCTGCGATAAGGTCTGCAGCCGCAGGCTTGCTCTGGTAATGACGTTGCAGCGCAATTATCTGATCGGTTGGCCGTTTCTCCGCGGAATTTTCGATAAATACTTCGCCAGCCGGAGTCCATCTTGTTAACGTTTGTCCACGGGACGAACGTTGGGCCCAACGGGGGTTCGTGAAAATTTGCCTCGCAGATTCGCGGCAAATCGAATTTCCCGTCGCCCTTTCTCCGAAGCGATCGGATTAATTCGCCGAATAGAGCCGGCTCGCTCGCGAAAGTGCACAGATAACACGCCAGCATAATACAGCGAAAAGACGCTTCCAATTACGCATTCTCGATCCTCTGGACGTTTATAAATCTTTATAAGGTTGATTTAAAACACGCGAAACGGAGAGAATTTAATGCACGAAGACTGAACTGGGTTAGATATAAATGTTTGATGGATGAGGATGAGAGATATTGATACGGGAAGAAGATGAATAGGTTCGTTTTTCAAACTTTTTTACTGTATCATTTCGTGAACTGAATTAATTAAAACTCTCGAGGATATTGTGAATGAGATTTCTCTGTATGATTAGAATGAATGTTATGTAATAGGTTTTATATCGATATTTCTTTTCATTTCCTTTTTTTTTTTTTTTTTACAAACAACACTCTCTCTTTTTTTGCTATCTATATTCTTATTCCTGAATAAATATGAAGAGAATATAATAATATGCTGAAGAGGATATTTATAAACTTTCCTCGTTTAAAAGATACGAATACACGCAATTTGCATGATCAATTCTTATTCCAGTTTGCAGAACTTGACCTGCTTCCACTTTTATAGATTTTAATTAGCTAGAAGTTTTCTAACGATGTTATTTATAATTGGCTGCGAATTCTTACCTTTTTATGATAAAATAGAATGTTTAAGCAGTTTTATGGTAATTTGACTGTTTATTTAACAGTTTTACCATCTCTTTCGTTCCCTGCGATATCCATATGTGAGGGAAGCTGTTCCAATATAATATAATACT
Source organism: Bombus affinis (assembly GCF_024516045.1). Lineage (NCBI taxonomy): Eukaryota > Metazoa > Arthropoda > Insecta > Hymenoptera > Apidae > Bombus > Bombus affinis. The sequence goes on from NC_066351.1 coordinate 9,592,845, forward strand.
TTCACAATAGCCAGATCGTAAAATCAGTGGAACGTTAATGTAAATGTGTTTCGTATATTGATACGAATATGTCGACAGAAATGTAAGTGGATAAAAATTTGTAATTGTGACCAAAAAAGTACGTGAAAATAGATATTTAACATCTGGTCGGTGTACTGTATGCAATATAAGGAAACGAATAATCACACATAGATCACAGATTGTATTATATTAATCGATAGAGTGTCGATGAAGTGTCTCGATGCTAGAAGGTGCATTTCGAAAAAAAAATTTCTCTATACTTAAGTCAAATATCCTGTATACCTAGTGAAATTGTATTAAGACTAATTACAGTATTTATTTCAAAATTTGATATTGAAGTATTTCCAAGAATAGTTAAAGAAGCTATTTTTAATTCTAGCTTTTTAAGGGCTATTTTTGTACAAAATACTGTTTATCCACATCTTTGTCCAATGTACTTTATCAATTACTCGTATATTTACTATAATTCGTACCTTTATTTCATTTCAATCTAATAGTGCAAATTAATATATTATAAAAATATAAACAAAGTACTATAAATTAAAATTCAATTCACGTATAAAATATTACATTGTCTACCTTCTGTGAATGCGTTTCGAACGCTTGATATAGCATAGAAGTTCAAACGATTGTACAAGTAGCACGTTTATGAAGCTATATAATGACTTTAAAACGACTTAAAAAATAGTTCAACTCCTTTATGACCCCGTTATTCCTTTGTGCTCTTTATAAATGTCTCCTAAAAAATCATGCAAAAGCGACTCAATCTAAAGTTATTACAGAAATCTGCATATATAGTTCCTCCCATACAAAGCGTGTTTGAAACTGAAGTCTAAAGCAAGTCAATTTATCACCATTACAGCTTTCTTTCATTTCCCAGCTACGACCACCACGCTATGTCCTATTTTATATGCCCTATAGCGTTTTTGTGAATTTAAAATATTCATGAGATTTGTCACCTAATTCTAGTTATGGACATCTTTTCTAATACCCAACTATATGTATAAGAAGGAAAAATAAGATCGACTATTAAAATTGAAATTCTCCGGTAAACAGAATTAAACTAATACCGAAAGTTAATTTTCCTCGAGCTAGTACCATCGATGGTGGTAGAGAAATCTTGAGTTACTCCTGCTCGCCATTAAACAAATTTTTTCTTGTTATTTCATAGAAAGATGATAAAGTTTTCATAATGAAAGTCTTCGAGAAAGTATTCTGATAAGTCAAGAAAATATTTAATATATTTCAAATGAATGTTTTAATAGAACAAGTAGCCTTGGTAATTTTTGCATCGTTTTGCATTATGTAGACAATTGATTTGAAATGCTTTTAAAAGAATGTAACGCCATTGTGTGTTTGATGCAATGTAACTTGATTTCTCTGCCATTGTTTTCCTAAAGAACAGAGAATAAATTAACTGCTTGCGTTTAAATCCACGAGTTGAGAAAAGAAACTTCAATTCTATCGTTTACGATTGAATTTCAGTCGAGCCAAACGTATGGAAATTAGAGAAGATTGTTGCATACGTACACGATGAGATAAAAAAACTATACTATGCTACTAAACTCATGTCGCGTATAGTTTCAGTTTTAGAGAAAAATTGTTTATGTTAAAGAAGCAATTACTCAAAAAAATGAAAGTACTCTTCTAAAGGACTATAAAAGTAGTAATATTGGTGACTATCAAATCTAAAGGGAGTAATACATTTTTATATTCTACTTTCCGTGAGAGGTAGCTGGAAATAAGGAAATTCTGTTCGTTATAACAGCTTCTGTTCGAGCTTGACATTTCCACGATATTCACATTTGTTGTAAATCATAAATAAATATAATAGAACTGCTGAAAACAAGAACCAGAGTAAACAAAGGACAAAGGAGAGAATTGCTCAATGCCTGAATAAATCATTCCCGTACAATGCGAAATTTTATTAACTTGTTGTGTAGTATTCGTGCAGGAGCTCGTTTGACAAACAATAACGAATAAGAGTCGCAGCAGACTCGTTTGAAAAGGATCGTGATTCCGTGCTAAACAGCGCAAGGCGCGAATAAAAAAAAATATTTGCATGAAAGGAAGTCGTCATTGAATAGATTCGCTGAAATGAACGAGGAATTCAAGAGAAGCGAGAAAATTGAATTTCAAAGCAACAACAGGCTGCCTCGAAAGAAATTATGGTTGTTTGGTTCGAACGCTCCGAACATCGTTCAAAACCTATTTATTTACATAGACACTTAAAGAAAATTGGAACGGGAGAAAAAGAGCGGCTGGAGATGAGAGAAATGGGAAGAAAGGAAGCTGTTTAAAATCGCGCTGTACCAAAATTCAACGGAGTCGACTTTCTCTTAAATGTAATTTCACCTGTAACGATAATTTGATCCAACGTTGATGTAAGGTTAATTATAACGATAATACAAAAAAGGATAAAGATTGGCACCTAATCTGTGTTGCCAGCAACAGCCTTTCAATTGTTAAATAACACTGGAAACACATGTACTGCGCGTATTTTTCTTGTTGATCTGCATTAACAGTTCTAATTACTTTGTCATTTTTTTTTTTTACCTTTTACTTTGGTCATCACCTCAAAATTGTAATTACGTAACGTGGTACAATGTATATGATGAGATAGGTATGAAGCCTATAGGATATGTACTGTCTCGAGTGTTAAGGACTCTTGCATAACTAGAAATATTTCACTGCGAAATTAATGAGAGAGATAAAATCAGGTTATTTATACTAGATACAAATCTTTTAGGGTTACTAGTATCTACTATAATTTTATATTTTACTATATATATCCGAGAGTAATGCAAAATTTCTATCTACGAGTAGATGTACTCTTAAAGTGGTGCACTTGACAACATTTTGTGTCTTGCACTCTAAAGGCTCGTACGAAATCGTCCTTAGCCATACCACATAAATGTAAAATGTATGAGACAGAGAAGAATAGCTATACGCAAAGGGAAATGAGCCGCACATTTAGACATTATCTCTACGTATATAGCGTGAAATGGACTTTTGTGTAGAACCGTGTGCAAAGTATTTACGTACAATGTGTCAAAAATATGCGTATGTACGATAAGACGTGGAAATAAAATATTTAATTAATTTTATACAGTAACGATAAAAGATAATATACAATGAAACACCGGTACTCTCTGAAGTCGTCTTAAGACGAAACTTATCTCCATTCACTGCTACATCATTAAATCAAACAAAACTATTCAACTTCGAACTTTAAACTTGGAACTTCAACAACGTCTAAAGGTCTCTGACAAATAACTGATTTAATTAAACAGCACGCGTATATATTTCAAAGTAGCGCGCTAGTTATTTAATTATTCGAATTATTATTTATCTTGTTCGTGAAACTTTTCTTCATTTTGGAAGATTCTGTAAAATGCCATTACTGGTTTCTATTCGATTGTAAAATTTTCAGTACAAGATATATACTTCGCAGATTTACGACTTCCATATATCTTTATCCAACAAACGGTTATCGTATTGGAAAAATTAAACAACGTTTTGCACAAATTGTGATCAAGATAAATACTTCGTACATTCGATTTAACAACGCTTCTTCTAGTTAATCCCTCTTCGCCCATCTTTGGCTAATAAATCTGCTCTAAATTTATGAGGAAGGCAAGCAAAATCAACCGATTGACGAATAACATTTTTACCAATATCGTGGATGAAACTCCAGAGGTATGAAACTGGAAATAATTGTTAGTATCAATAGTATCGCCGTTAACGCGAGTAAATTCGTTGCAATAGACTCATGCATGCATCATTGGTTTCATTCACAATTTCATTCACAATGGACACAATCGACCATTTTAATGCGTTCGTACGATATCTTTCTATTGAATTACTCGCATATAGGTTTTATACTATTCACGAAGTTCGCCTATGATTAAATATTAGATACGGAAATTAATTTTAATTTGTTCGTGTACTATTAAGGTCGTCGTTCGTTTTGTCGTACTTGATTTTCCCGAACTTGATGCCCTAATCAATTTACTGCCCTGCTGTAAAGGAGTGAAAAGTGAGCAAACTTATCTGGCAACTCGACGAATAATTAAATATGACGCGTACATCGGCTAGACCCACGTCACTGTTTTCATTACTTTCGCTCTATACCAACCTTTATGACCGCGTTTTATCTCGTTTACCCAGCTGGTTAACTGCGTTCTGTATCCCTGAATATCTACACGCACATTAAACGTTCGATTGGATTCGAATAGTGGCTCGATATTCGAAAATAAAAATAGGGAAATATCGTGTACGCTGAACATGGCTTTACGCCCCCGCTTCTAGGTATTACAACGTCTATCTATCTCGTATATAACGAAACGAAAAATCGATTAATATTATACTTAAATGACGGATAATACGGAAAAGAGAAAAAAAGTCAGAATATATAAAAAAGAAAATCAATTCGTGTTAAATTATCGTGTACTCACTCCTGTGCCCTTTGTCTAAAGTTGGATCTCTTCTCAGTTTTATCCTTCTCTTTGCATTCACCCATGGCGCTGTAATGAACAATAAAATAAAGTGTGGACATTTATTTTTCGATTCCGATTTAAGAGAACGATTTATTCATTTTACAGAAATAGAATAAATGGTAGAAGATCAGTCGTTTTTAAAAAAGAAAATCTGCTTTCTCGCAACGAGACAAGCGATCTTGGAGAGTATAAAGAAAAATGTATTTCTGTTAATACCGACGGTCAATTGGTAACAAAAGAGGAATCTTTGATGCGTCGAGGAAGATTACGTTAGTTTTCGTTTTTATAATGCAGACGCGTAACTTCCACTCGATGTAGCGTGAAAGCGATTTCGTTTATACTGTACCCCGAATTCTAGTATCGATCGATGCTCATTCTTGCAGAAAGTGCGGCTTGATGTCTCTTAGTATTTTTTTACTAGTGCTGGATATTTTCGTGAAGAGCAGCGAAACGAATCTGAACATCAATTGACAAAATGTTTCCTCCGCATCGTCGCGAAAAGATTGACAATCCAAGTTCAAGAAACAAATTGAATGAGAATCATCGTTAAGAAAATTGAAAATCATTTCATTACCGAAGCGATTCCATTCTTTAAACAATTTTCTTGTGTACCGTATCATTCGGTTTGTTCCGTGCTTATGTTGTATACCTCCGTCAAGCGAACTTTATGGAATTTTTGTAAAGCTTATTATTTATTGAACTATCTGGAAATATCCAGCAGGCTAGACACTTCTATTTTCGGTCGAAATTGAAATTTTCCAGAAACTATCGTAGAAAAGCTTCTCATATCCGTTTTATGACGACCTTCGCAGGAATCTGTAAACTGATAAAATTTCATATCCCGCTAGATCCGTTAGAAATTGCATCGAAAAATCGGGTTTATCTTTTGAGATAATCTTCACCTTGCTTTATGTTCAGCCCATCTTTTTTTATTTTCCTATTTGGACAACTTTATCCCGACGGATATACAGGTACTTTCATTCTTTTGAAAAATATCCAAAGCAGGTGCTACATCCAAAGAGACTTTAAAGGAGAAGAAGATTCTCCGTATCTTGTTTTATTTGATTCCAAACTTTCCTACAATATACTTAGCGTAGAGAGAATAACAGGTGCTATCTTTCAAATCTGCATATAGCAAGGTACACGGGGTATATTTGCATTCAGACAAAAATATTATCGTATGAATATTAGCATGTGGATTTTGTGATATCGTTGTAAATACTTTCCAGTATCGCTATATCTTTTCTCGTATCTTTTCGCTAAAAATAACTTTTGCTTTTAATTCCGAGCTTTTTATAACTCGATGAGAGACCTGGTTTCTTATTTTAAATATATTTTGAATACGTAGAAAAATTAGGAATATCGTATGTTTTAACATACGCCGCGTAAGATGAAACTCGACGTTTAATTAATTTTTCAAGTTAGATATGTAGGACAATTTTTCAATTGAACAAAATCCGACGGCTTGAAATAACCAGCTCTGAAAACTGTTCACCGATGGAAATTGCAAATTTCTGCTTTAAAGTAATTTATGAAATTTCCTTTCTCCTTCTAATAAGAGAAAAAAGTATTAAAAATAACCTATTTCATCTCGAGCACGATAAAAAAAGCGACGAATGATTACGTAAAACTGCTACTAGAAACGTTTTGTCGCAAAGTTTTTTATCAGAATTTTCTCTGATCATTACCATTTACTGAGTTTTTTACGCTTCATTGCCTTAATATTTTTATGCGCGGCCTTTTTTCACTTTTCCCCTGCGGATTCATTATACACATTACTATCAAACAATTTTTGTAAATGTCGCTTTCAACGTTCACAAAGCTGTTTCCTATTATAACGAATGAGCTTGAAAGGATATTCCGCTTTTTACTAGAAAAAGCACGATTCCAGATTGTCCACCAAATTAAATTCCCCATTCCGAATTAAAGGAATTTAATTATCAGCAGAGGAGAAAGCGTCCTATTTAGAACATAATACACCGACCAATTTCTTTAGATCTGCCTATCCGTGTTTTATATGTTTAGCTTTGAAGAATCTGCTAATGTGAACTGTTCTTCGTTCTTCCTTTCATCGCTAATTCATTTGCTTCCTATATTCTTTGATTTTTTTAATCCAATGCGCACGGTTTTCTAAGAACTTTGCGTTTAAAATCCACGACCTTGTTCTCTCTTCGAAATCTAACGTAAATAAAAATTTGAATCTCATTAGAGAAGTGGCCTCAAGAATTGAAGAATAATATCGTGTCTGTTGGACTTGAGAAAATAAAATAACAACGTAGAATAAAGGAGACGAAAGAACAGAAAAAGATACAAAGTAAAATAATCCAAGGGAAAAAGAGAAAGAAAACAATAATTAAAATAATAAAATTGAAATTACATTCAGCAAGAAAAAGAAGAGAGAAATACCTTGCAAGAACGAGGTTCGTTGGATAATTAACGAGAAAAGTTACAAATCTCGAAAGCGTCCCGTACGAAATACACGCTATCACGTACCACATCGAGAAGAGGATATAAATAAAAAGAAATTTTCTCGCGTTATTCGTTTTCCTAATTGGATCAGCGTAAATGGCGCTTTCGTTCCATAAGCAGCTGCAATGACCTAAATTCGACATTTAAACATTCGACTGCATCTCGGGTCCATTTAATCTCCGTATCACCCTTCTACTTAACGATCTCCGATAACGTCGGTATTAGTGAAACATTATATCTCTGATTTTAGTTGCGTCAAGCATCCTACGTAGCAAGACTTTTGCTCGAGGATCCGTGAGAGATGCTCGAAGCACCAAGATAACCGTCGAAGTTATTGTTAGCAGATAACGCGCCTCGGGCGCGAAGGAAGCAATGAAAATTTCGCGACGTGCTAATATCAAATAACATTGGAGGTATACTTTAATGAAAGATTCTACTACGAGATACTTACTCATGTCATTGTCCGCGTGATGGATAACGATCTTGATACTTTCTCCATCCACCAGGCTTCCTTGTCGAGCAAGCTCACGATCTTCGGCCGCGACTCTATTCACAGCCGACGGAGGTACTTTGGCAGCTCCTGAAGAACCCGAAGATGCCAATCCCTTTATCGCGTTTATATCCGGTCTGAAATCAAAACGTCACCAGTTGATTTTATATCGGAATACGGAAACATCGATGAGAAGTAAGAATGATGAAAAGGAGAACGTAGGAGTAAAAAAGGAATATTGGAATATCGAAGCTTAACTGTAACGAATCATGTACACCTACACAAAAGTTTTCATATTTTATACGAAGAGGAGACACATTTTGATTTATTTAATTCTTCGTTGAAATAAAAAGAACAAAACACTTTGGTTTATTCCATTAATTGAAAATGATACTTGATTGTTGAAAAATATGTTATGTGGGCCATGTAGACGTTTGTGCGTTTATGAAAGATTTAAATTTACAAGAACACGAATGTACATAATTTGCAAAAATGTATAAAACATCCAAAGTAAGGTACTTGCTGTAACATTTCAAGGATGAGGCGATTCTCTATTTACGTTCCATTTCTTTAATCCTATTTATAAAAACTGGAATTTCCATAAAAATTTGCCAGCTATCGATAATTCATTTTTATGTGAAGCGAAAACCGTACTACATACGAACGATATATTTTTTCGTATAACCTTCGCGTCAAATCCTAACAGTTTAAAAATCATACGATGAAAACGTTGGATGAAATATTTCGCAACGATGATTTCATCATGAAAAATATAAAGAATAACTTACTACTCGCGGATACATGTTTACGATATCGCAACTGTACGATGCAAAAATAGATCTCATTATTCGTTCGTTAAATCATAATGTTTTGCGGGATTTCAGTTTTGCTAAATTCCCGAATTCCGTCACGTTATTAGTGGAACCAGAACACAATGCAGAAACTTGCTAAATTCAGTTTCCAGGTTGTCTATTTCGTTTCGCTTCGATATCGATAATTAATCGTGCGTAGCATGAATCGATTAATTTGTGCAAATTGAGATGATTTGAAATTACGAGAACAATCGTGATTTGAGACAGTGCACCGTTTTCGCTGTCTCTTTGAACTGAATTTAATTGCGTTTATCTGTTGGTACGCGTTTCGTTCGTGTTTTCCGCGAAGAAAAATTGATTCCAAAATGGAAAGACAAAAATCTCAACCAGCACTCATTTAGAGAAAGAATAAATTTCTCTGCTCCTCTTTCTCTTAACGATATGTTTCTTTCGAAATCTGTAACAGAATTAATTACGAAATAATAGAAGTAAATTCTATAACGTTGAAATAGGAAGCGCAAGTTTATAAATACTACCAACCTATTAATTAATTCAGTTTCCCACAAAATTACGATCAAACGTTCTGGCCAGCTGAATCGAATGAAACCAGAGCCAGCACCGTTTCAACTAGTCGAAATACAGAAACAAATTCTATTCCCTGGTATTTCGTGTACCAAAACTCGGTAATTACGATCGAATCCTCTTACAATGCTGCTTCGTTTAGAAACATTTGAATTAGCAGAGAAAAACATACCGATTCGAGGTTGAGGGCGGAGGGCTCTTATATTCGTCATCTCCGTCTTTCTTTCTCCATTTCCACGCGAAATCCTAATTAATCTGCTCCTCGAGCGAAGCAACTAAAACGACCAGAATACTTTAGAACGCTTTCGCCACGGTCGGGAAGATCGAGTGGCTTAAGTAGGTTCATGCTCGAAAACCGCTGAATTAAGTGAAACACGGCATTCCGCGTGGTTTCTGCTCGACTTGCTCGTGATTTGAACAATCGGTACGACCGATTTGAATACATCCACGGGGAAAAAAGCCTGGGATGGTGATTAAGCGTCGTTGAAAAAAAGAAAAGAAAAAAGAGAAAAAGAAAAGAAAAAAGAAAAGTAAAAGTTGCCAGTTGCTGGATATACCGTCGTGAATTATCGTGGATCTTCCGGCATAATCACGCGAACTTTTCCAATAACCGAAAATTCAGTGGAAAAAACACAGTGAAATATTTTTCACAGCAGTTTTAATCGTTTCTGAAAACTTTGCCAGTCGGAACGGTCTGATATCTGGCCGTTGAAGCTCAAACTGTTTCTTTTTAAAGAACCATCGGTCAGTGATTTTAATCCCTGGTTCGGTTGCGATTGGCTGACCTTTACTTAACTCTTTGCCAGACCACCTTAATGGCTCTGCGCAACATTACATCACGACCTTGATATTGGATTCGAGATATCACAGTGCGCTGCAAGCAATTTCGTGAGAGCCTGGAGAGTTTCAAAAATATGGAAATTGACCTTTTAAGTAAAATTTGTTACACGTGTGGATTTTCTAATTACGATTAACTGTTATCGTCGATATTGTCGCGAATTTAAAAAATTGTTGATTTTATCGTGGTTATAAAATGTAAATTAATGATTATTTGAATCGTCCCAATGTCCTCGTATCTTATTAGTTTTTTACAAAATTCTAGAAGAATTTTAATGGCGTTATTATTTTTGTTCATTACCTTTTATTATTTTCTTTATTGTCTTCGTTTATTGCTTCGAATATATCATAGACTTATGTGGATTATGAGAAAATATATATTATTAGCCGATTAATTGTCCAACAAATGTACCGTTTATCGATTAATTTTAAGAATTAGACATTTTAATCGGTAGCTTCTTTTGCTTTCATCGTGCCTATCTTTCGTTGTTGCGGACGAAGCTGCGATGATAGTGTAAGAAATATTTTGATAACTGGTGAATTCATCGAGTCCAGTGTAATTCGTATGTTCTTTCCATTCGATCCATCGTTCGGATACATTTGTGAATAGTAAAATAGAACATTGTCGTTTATTTGAAGAAATAAAAACTATATTCTGATCCGCGGATAAAAATCGAGACAAAATCGGTGATTGAAGCATTACGGTGTGTCGGAACGATTAGAAATACAAAAACGGAGGTAAAATACCGTCGATGTTTCATCCTTTTGTTCTTTCCCTATCCCTCTCTTCTTTCACCTTCGTCGACGGAGCTTTTTGTTACTTGCGCATGTATTAAATGCGTTTTTACGAAAAGATAGTTAATTGGAGCGATATATCAACTTCGATCCAAACAATATCTCTTGATATTCTACGTTATATCTACAATTACACGTATATGAATCAGTATCAAATACCATGAAAATTGATAATTTTCAATGTAATTACGTCCAGCAAATAAATAGGCAATTCTGATTTTGAAATCGTCGAAAACAAAACGTGTGTTTCCCTCTGAATGTCGCAGTATAAACACGGAACACCGTCTAATCTACTTTCGAGATCGTATTAACTTCCCGAAAACGAAGGAACACCTTCGTCTTCGAGGAGAATGCAATTGCCGGCGTAATTCGTATGTACGCAAACCTAATGAAATTCGAGAAACAGTCTCGTCCCGGATATTAATAACAAGCCAGTTGGCGGGGACACGGTTGAGAATTCGCGGAAATTCGGATGGATGCGCGGAACTACGATTACTCGTGTACAGGAGAAACGAGGCTGCAGCCGAAGCAGGACGTGTTCGCGGGAGATTGCATAAGTGTGGCATTAATTATTTCTGTAGTGGCGGGAACGTGGTGTTTGCGATCTACTCGACTTTTTGCTGCTTCCGCGCCCAGCCCTGCACTTACGAGGGCAGGAAAGGGCGGAAATGCCGGCAATTTCCCACTCACGGACGGGATCTCCGGGAATTACACCGCTTTTTAACGCTTTAATCGTCCAACGTCTTGCCTTGCTTCTTATTTTCCTCTTGGAAAAACAATTACGAGATACGGGTTTGTACAGCGTCTTCAGGCGCAACGTGTACTCTACTGCTGATTCTAAAATGGAATATAAACTGCGGACGAAGAGGAAATTTGTACGGTGGAACCTCGATTATCCGAATCTCTGTTATCCGAATTCTCTATTATCCGAATCCTCTGTTATCCGTACGTTTCATTATCCGAGCACGTTTCCCATGTGGAAAGTTCAATTCTCTACAAGAATTTTTGTTAACTACCAAGGAAAGAGAGATACAATTTCACAAGCAATTAAAAGTATCGCTGTTATATGGTGGCATCTGCTTGGGTGACCATTAAATGTGTGATACGAAAAAGAGCATGGAAAAAACCGGCGAACTACATCGAAGAGACACCACGCAGGAGGAAGTGAAAGATATTATTACAAGTGCAGGAGAAACTCCTTCTGCGTTGTTGCAGAAACGCTCCTTCAGAATTCGCGATAACGCCGATATGATTGAATGATTTCAACGTGCTGAATCGTTCTTCGATTGATCGTGACGTTGACTAATGTTATGTGTGCTTGGAATAACGGATTGGTACATGAATATAATGCGGTAATGATGACATCCTTCAACATTTCCAAGTATTCCGAGGCTTTGGAAATAGAGTCAAGATGGTAAGAGGCACGAAAAGAATGTAATCTTATCGAATTAAATCTTCTCAAAATGTTGTGCGATTCAGCAGCTAAAAAGATTCGGAATTCATAAGTCTTTAGCATATTTTATTTCATTATTTATGCTTTTTTTTAAATACGTGCGTGAAGATGAACATCAGGGGAGCAACTGTTATTCGAAAATTCTCTTATACTGAAATTAATTCGGATAATTGCAATACCATTGTAGTACCGAGGCTTTTTAGAAGCAGTTACACGTATTCTTTGGTATAATATAAATTATTAATAAAGAAGAACGAATTTAAGTTTTACCCTCGAATTGCAAGTCATTACAATATAAGAAATTTCCTCCATTTTGTGTCGTCGCTCTTTCAGAACATAATTTGGTATTCTTTGCTCGTTTCGGGAAAGAACAAGATTACAAACTTTAGATTTGTTCGCGGAATCTTCTCTGTTTTCGAATGAAACAGGAAAAAACGAAATACCTTTTTATAAAGACATTTCAGATCCGTAGCATCCAAAGTACCTTTCTGGAACATGTCCTTTCGGATAGGTTTTTCCTCGGAATCTTCTAACGTCCTGATATGTAGTACGAAGAAATTTATACGTTAAAATCTCTAAATCTGCAAGTATCAACTCTGAATATTTTGTAAAAATACACAAGACATCTGTATTACGAGGATATGAAAACATATAAATACGAATATCTAAAGGAGCCAATAAAGAAAAACAGGAATAGTTCGGGAATATCATAAAGACATACGTCTAACATAAATTTGAAATGTGCATCGAATACGAACGGTCGATAAGCCGTACAAAAATGAAACGTACTTTTCCATGTTATTCGACAGAAGATACGAGAATTTTACGAACCACAAGGAAATTCAACCGTACGTTATAAACGTCCAACATATAATAACATGGATAACGATAAATGCACAATGTTCATCGAGAATTAATAAATTCAAACTATTCAAAGTACAATCATAAAATGTTATTCGATTCAAAGTAAAATTCAGTTCCCTCTGAGTTGCTATTCCTTGAAAGTAGGTCTCTTATCTTCTTTCTTCAAAGAGAAAATATTTCGTTTGTAGGGAGGAAGTCTCCGAGGACTTAGAAAAGAAGCTGAACCTGAACACTGAACACATGACTGCACGACGCGAAAGTTTCTGTTTCGCCGTACACAAACAGAAAGAAGGGCAGAAGTAACTACATTACGGGCATTTTGTAATACAGTATCTGTTGTTACGTGTATTTGAACAGAGACGAGTATCAGAAATTTCGAGAAACAGATTAATAAAAATAACATGGAATTAGGAACGATCCGTTAGTTCTCGTGTTTATCCCGAAACACAAAGAAATTTACATTGTGTCTATTATCACAAGGCAAATGAGTCGAGAACAATCTTTCACAAATAATTAAAATCGAAGGAAATATCAATTGAAATTCAGTTTTCACATATTCTATGCTCGTGTACGTACGTATGTAGATCGTCTCCAAAGATTATATATAATATTCATTTTTTAAATATTTCAATTATATTATTGATAAAATTAAGTGGCAATAAATGGCATGTTGATGATGAGAGAGATTGCAAAGGATTTTTGCAAAGAAAACGATAACAGTTTGGAAATATTTGGAGAAACCAGAAGAAAAGAATATCTACTTTTAGAGATTTTTCGATATATAAATTTTTTAAATCAGATATATAAATATATAGGTCATTCTGCGTGATCAGAAGAGTATAAACAACTGCTTTTAAATTCATTTAATGTCGTTCCTTTTCCAGTGAATTAAATTACTTAAAACTGATTCTGCGACCTTCCTTATTTTTCTCCTTACTCCTCAAACACGAAGCTTTTCTATCACTAGTTTTTTCAATATACCGAACTATTAAAAAGATAAAAGAGAAGTAAATTGCACATTTAATGACGGTAATCCATGAATCGATTGATAACGAAATCCGATAAAACCAAAAGCATTGATATACATAGATAGTGATAATTAATTAGTCAGTGGAGTATATAAAGCGAATCTGAAATGTTGGCCAGACAAGTCGTGTGTACGGTAACCCAGAGTTTGGATATTTGGAGCGTTTTTCTCTCCCAAACGCAAAATGAAAGGTAAGCGAGTTACTTTAGTGGATAGCTACGAATACGTTATTCGGTGAAATGTCAATGAGAATTAGAAACTGGAATTTCAGTTGTTTATATTAAATCTGAAATATATAGAATCTTGGTCATTGCTTTCTTTTCATATCGTATATATTCCACGCTATGCTAAAACGAGTACGTAGCACAATTGAATCGTGAAATCTCCGTTATCTGAACTAATAGGTAGACAAAATTCCTCGATCATTCTGCTCGATTATTCCAATTTTTATGAAGTTCAAAATCTTAGCCGAAATATTGCTTCGAAAGTGGATTGAACCTCGTAGAGAAATGATTCTGACAGACCTGTTCTTGTCCTTTTTAGCCCTGGTTTTCGTTGTTCTTGTGGCTTTCCTGATTTACGTAAACTGTAAGAGTCAACAGAGTCTAGACGCTTATATAGAAGATTGCGATTTTGTAACCGAGAACCAGCCGATGATTGCTCATAGATGCAATTGCAGCAGTTTTATCATTTGTACGGTGAATCCGCCAGTTCTCATGCCGTGTCCAGTCGGCCTGCACTTCAATCAAAAGATACAAGTTTGCGATTACAAATTGAACGCGAATTGCGTTCCCGAAGCAGGATGTCCACCTTCGTAACTATCAACCTGTTAGTTTTACGAATTCTATTTATTCTATTTGTCTCTATATAGGGATATCTTTCGTAGTCATTGAACTGTTCATTTGGAGTTTCGAGAACTGTAATTATAAACGCTGATCCACCTTTTTCAAACTATGTATTACATGTCTAAAATACGAAGTACACGTATAAATACGTAAAAACAGACAATCTTATTTTATATTTGCCTTTCATTCATTGGCCAATATCGAAACGATGCGATGATCGAGAAACGATAACGTGAAATATTTTAAGAAACACTTGTGAGGAGATTAAACTTTATTTACAGTAACTGGCATTAACATTCGAACATCGTACCTTCCAAGATATTTCTATTACATATGTATTTTTTACGATAGCATTCATCGCTTCGTTATCTTCTGATTCACTGGAACGAATATTCATACTTGGTATATATTATATTTCGTGTATATACTGCACATGATTTTTCAACTAACGAACGTGAAATTCAATGTGCTGAACTTTTTGTATAAAAACCAATATATTCTTTAACGAAATATTATAATGTTGCGTATAACGAATATCTATGTTGTAGTGTATTTATTATCAAGTATGATCAATATATTGTCAAGCGCATACTTTCTAAAATATAACAACGTTTCAAAGTATCTAAATAGTTCTAGTCAGGATAGAGGATATTTTACAAACTTTATAATGCTTGAAATTAATCTATCGATAATCCTTGGCATAAATTAGAAATTCGAAACTCGTTTCCAACAGTTAGAATAGCTGAAGGATAGCCCGTTATTATCCCGAAATTTATTCCCTATAAAATTATTCCAGGGAAGCCACTTAATTTGTGCAGGGAAGCATTATTAAATAGATAATATAATACTCACAGTTGAGAGCCCCTTCGTCTGGTACGACGTTCTTCGTCAGGGCCTAAAACAGACGGAGGCACCACCTTTGGCGAAACCACTGCCACAGAAGATGCTTCCAAGTTCATCATACTCTCATCTTCAGCTCCGACTTCATAGGGCATCACCGGCTTCACTGCCCGAAACGATGATCTACGAGCTGTCGGTCTTTCCTCTGGTTTCCTGCCACCTGGGAGAAAGAAATTTTCATTCGTACGACCGTCTTTATATGTTCATTTAATAACAGCAGTATTATTCTACGGATATATTAAAGTTATCAGAGTTAAGCTACAGCGGCGGCGAATAAAAATTCAGATAAAATTTAATATTATGATATTTCCGAGATAGAATTAAATTCCATAAATGCCTTAAATACCCTAAGATTAAGTAACCTAATTCAAATGTAATCCAAACTGTCGTGGTCTCTTATGGCCCAAAGGTATTACTCAAGGGTTAATCCCTCGTGTTTAGTATGTCAGAAACAACTTTCGAGTTATTAATAATTTAAAACACTTTTTGCTATGTTCAAACGCTCATCGTTCAAACCAGTTTGGTATTTTATTGCAAGAAAAGCTCCTGTTTTTAATAATAAACAAATTTTAAGTTACTTTTACCTATAGTTAATTATGAACAATTTATTCGTTCGGTTTGTTTAATTATTTCAGAAAATTCTGGAACTATGCCCCATGGATATAGCCGTGTAATCGTACTGTTGACTTTTAACCGCTATGATGGATCAAGCATCTTCATTACGTAAAAAGAAAGAAATAAGTTCAAGGATGAGAAAATTATAGAGGTATTTTTAGCAACTTTATATCCTGACACGCATACTGTCGTTCAAGGATCGAATGAGTAATTTTCGCAATTACGATCGAATCTCCTTAACCCGCTTCTGTAAAGGATTTAAACCGAATTAAAGCCTCAAATACCGCGTAACAAGCGCGTAAATTAATTAGAACGATGTTCACCTCGTTACAAAGTATTTCGACCATTAGAGATTAAAGTTTGAGTTAGAGATCCGACCAAAATTAAACGAAGTTAGGCCCGGGCCAGCTTGTGGACATAGATGTGACTAACTAGGAGCCACGCTTCCTGAAGGCAGTTAAACTCGATTACATGTCCACGAGACTTTCGTCCGGTCTCGTAAGGATCGCAAAAGGCACCGCTGAGATAATCGAATGGTCTGTCCTTTTGTAACTATCCTACGGCGATCCCTGCGGTCGGTCACAGGATGACATACTCTTATGTCTAGCCACCATGACAAATATCACGTCTGGGAACAATTTAAACACATTAACTTGGTCGGACCACGTTCGTATATTTTATATATATATATATATACATATAAATGGAAGTAAGGTAAGGCAAAAAGAAACGATAAATTCGAGACAATGAATAAATTGGAGATTCGGTAACAAAGATATCCATTATTATCTGGTATCTTATAATGCAAATGTTTCGATTGTGTATCAATGTTTCGCAATGTAAATTTGCTTCCACTTTGGTATGCTCTTATTTCGTTCCTTCTTATCGTTGATCTGAATTCAAGTATAGAATAATATTACATTATATATATTTTGTAATTTCTGGTATTAGTATTTAATTTAAGATGTTAATCATATAATGAATTCTCCACTCAGAGGCACTCTACTTTCTCGTGCGTCATTTTATTTCTATTTGAAGCAAATTACATTATATTTACACGGACTAAAATCATCTAATTAAAATTAATTTATCCTTGTTAATTTCTTAGTTTCGATTACTATAAAAGTTTAGAAAACGACTTAATATTGACAGGTTAATTAAAAGCTTTCTAAAATATTCGAAAATTAATGTTTCAAAAATAAATCCTTTAATATTCTGAATGATTTTCATGATTGATTACGCTGTACGTGACTATTCACCGCCATTTTCAATATATCTGCTCAGTACGTTAACATCAAACGGTATTAGTATTTAAATACACGAGATACGAACGTCAAAGAGACAATTATCGAATTTTCATACTTCGTTTCACTAAATTTAATTTCATCGCGATCGTTGTTCCATTAAAATGACAAAGATGCAGCGCACGCAACGCGGTTAATAATCGGCATTCACTGAGTGCGTTATATCATAATGGAAAACTGCAATTTATCAACTACTTACATATGACGCCCTTTAATTAAAACAAGAATTAATTAATGCAGCCGCCGTGTCATAAATTTTCCCCAGCTTCATAATATCAAATACGTGGTGAAAAATTACGTTAATATACTTAATTACTAAATCGGCATGCATCCCCTTCCTGCTTTCGAATATTCTGCAGTTGACGAGATCGAAATTTTATTATTGCACGTTGCAGCCGTGACAACATTTGTTTCGTAAATTGTACAAAGTTCGAAAATTGTAGAAATCAGAAATTGATGTTTTCTAAGTAATTTCATTGCAATAATATTGCATAATATTGCGTAATATCGCGTAATACAGTCCCTCTTTGCCTAATGAATGTTTAATCGTAAAAAATATCGTAAATTGTCAGAGCTTACGCATAGCCGAATATCTAGATTTTAAAAAACCGCAGAAGAAAATCAATCACACAGAAGAATCTGATAGCACAACGTCGATTACTTCAAAAGAAATTTAAGAAATTCTATAGAGTACGATCAATGATTTTCGTAGATTCTGAGAAAATATATAATAACAATGAGATATTTAAATACGTTAAATACGCTATACTTAAATACGTTGTAATGGTTTTGTAGAACACTGCATGAAGCATGATGTGAAACTTTCAAGAATGATATCGTGGAGAACATTTTTATACGCTTTTCCCATATGTGATGCCGCTTGAAAATTGCATAGCCACACGTCTATAGTTTTCAACACGATCGTTATTACTTGTCAGGTACATGTAACATATCGATTCCCGTGGGGAGAGTGACGTCACACATGCGTGACGATAGTAATTTTTCATTTTATAACCACATAAATAAAAGAAGTTTATTAATTACAGACGAATGGCATGTACGTGCAATAAAACCTCCATAATCTTAACGCCTACTATTCTAAACGTTCCACGGTCCTCTGTTAATATTTAATATGAAACTGGTAGCAGATGCGCTAATACTTTGTGTGCGACAGTACCAAAAAAGAGAGTGATAGTATTAGCTGTCCAAAATGAAACAAAAAATGCTTTATTCAGCTTTAGAAATTAAAAAAAAAAAAAAAAAAGGAAAAACGGAAAAATGACACAAAATGAAAAAGTGTATACAAAGTCGGATTTGTCCCGCGTCCTGCTTACTACCAACGATATACGAAAGATGTACATTTACGTGTGCCGACGATAATGTGTTGATACAACACGATTTACCTTGCGCTGAGATCGACGCTCTTTGTTGAGCTGCTGCGATGGCCATGGCGTTAAGTCCACCGGCTCCTGGTGTGGCATACACGTCGTAGGCTGATGCCCGTCTCGGTAGTTGCACAGGAAGCCCTAAACCAGGTTCCGGATGAGCGTGTTGTCCTCCACCCCCAGACATAGCCGCCACGTTCTTCATTTCGTCGTCGTAAGATCTTTGCCTGGTCATTCTACGAACTGTACTACTTGGACGACGTACATGCCTTCGACGTTCTTCCTCCTCGTCCGGATTCAATATATCCGGTGGCTCCCCTAATGGAACACGAAAGATCGTTATGGTTTTGTGGAAGTCACGTTTCACAGCGAAATGTTCAGACAAGATATAGAACATAATCGTTTTAGGAAATTTAGCAGGACAGATGTTTTGGATATGTTCAGGTCGCGATTGCAAATAACGATTTCTAAGTCTTGCGAATAGAAACATTAAAAATAGTATCGTACAAAGACACATAGAATATTAACACGAGATATGTCTGAGTTATCATCTCACAAATTATTTCCAGAACGAGCATCAAATTAATACTTCTACCATTTGACATAGTATAAAATTAATGAAACTTTTTCTCATAAACGTTAATATTATCGTTTTAACAACAACATATTTCGTAGCAAACAATTTAATAATCGTGCCCAGAACAATAATTACTACGCTTTTATTTACTAATGAAGAGTTTCTAATAAAGTGTATATATAACGTTTATAAAAAATATATAAAAAAAGATATAACGTATATATAAAATTTATTATTTCAAATACGAATATGAATCGTATACTTCATAAGATATCTGCTATTATCATCAGTAACATTGAATGAAACGTATCGTTGTTACATTCCACGCGATATTCAATGTCCTACGTAAATTTATTTGTTTAAGAAAAGGAAAAAGAGGAAACAACGCGACTAAGAATTAATTCAATTTGTCTATAAAAAGCTTCAATATCCCTTTATATTTCTACGAGTTCCATATAAACCTATGTTTCGCTATTCTATAATAGAAAGATAAAGATTCCTTGAAAGAAGACTTCAGAAAATAACATTTCCTAAAATTGGATCACCTGCAGCTGGAAATAGCTATTCCGCGTTTATTTCGAAAAGAAGAGAAACGACTGGCTGAGGAGAACATGGTTACAAAGAGTAAAAAGAAGAAGAGAAAAGAACAGAGAAAAGAAGAAAAGAAAGGAATTTAAATCGTGAACAAAGATTCTTACCGCCGACGGAAGATGCTACGACAGCGACCCTCTGGGGACTGGTGGCCCTACCCCTATCGACCTGGTGACGATCCGGCGAGGTCGCCCTAGACCTGATGTTGCGATCCAGGTCCCTTTCCCATCTCAGCTCGTCGCGGCGTTCTCCTGCAACCTTTCGAAACTATAACATTACGACACACAGATTAGAGTTTCACAGGGAGTGACACCATTGCGTGAAGGAGTTATGACTGTTGGCGTGACAGTGCTCACATCGGGGAGTGTATCGTACACTGATACGAGAAGCTATGAGTACGCGGGGAACTGATATGTCTGGAAAATATTGAATGATGAACTAGTTACGACTGCGTTCATACGATTACTCTATTTCTTTTCTCAGTTCTGTCTCTACTTTCTTCGCTTTCTTATCGTTTGTTTTTATTCTCGAGATACGCTTTCCAAATTTAATCGATATTTGACAGCGATCATGAGACGATTTATCGTTCAAATGTAACTGTAATTTTAATTTTCTTTGAATTTTCACGAAACTAAAATTATATTCATTTTTCTTAACGAACAACCACTTAATGACATTTTTAATGAAAAGGGGAAAAAGATAACTGCTGATAGACATAAATCCCTTAATTCGAAACTATTATTTCGTTTGGAAAATTAATTAACTTCTTTATTGTACTCTTTCATAAATCATTAAGAACAATCAATAATATTACGCTATCGACAAGTATTGTACAATTAACGCATTCGTACCATACGGTGCAAGTACGCAATAACAAAAAAATTATTGGAAAATTTATTGATTTCTATTGTATCACAAGCCTCATTAGCGACAAAGCTAGCAGCGTTTCGATTGGTCTTGTATAAAAACTTCGTAAGTTCTTAAGGATACGAACAATTATGAAAAGTTATGGAAATCCATGTAAAATATATTACCATAATTTAATTTCTTAAACTCGCTTGTAAAATTAAATCGTATTACTATCGCATACCTATCATTGGCTGAAAAAGTTTCGAGATACTGTTAATACTATCGATATCTATTTTTCCTAGCGCTAATAAAATAATTCTAACGAATATATTAAAAATATAATAAGGCCAAAAATATAATCGGCAATATTTGAAGCACGAAACTGGAGTGGAAAAAAAGAAGTAAGAGTAATTAAGGTGGAAATAGGTCATTCACTGTCAGACACAGTTTGCATCCAATATGATAGAAACCACATTTCTATAATTTCTCATTAAAAAATTACTTCTCTTCAAAAATATACAGATCAATAACACATTTTTAGAGGCATATCATTTTTTACAATTTTTTTTTTAACTTTTTATTATTTATACGAGACTAATGAATACGTTCTTGTAATTATACTATGAATAATTTTGTTACTCTATACAAAAGCTTAAATAATAAATTCCGTAAATTGCAATACGTTCTCTTTTTCATGCAAATTGTCTAATAAATAAGTATCTCGAAAATGAGCTGGATTTATTATTCAAAGGAAATCACGATTTTCATTAAATGCTGGACAATAAACTAACGAAGATATGTACCGATCCATTTCATATCCCATAAAAAAAAACTTGTAAGGAATGGAATTTTCACTTCGAGAAAAAGTTAAGCAGTAACTGAACTTTCTAGACCAAATTACTTCCAAGTTTATTTCTACCCTTGTCATATAAACTTCAGTAATTGAAAATTATCTCCATTTATTCCTTTCGTATTTTCTACAAAGAAAATAATTCGAGTTTAACTGCTATTATACTAGTAACTACTTTGTACTAGCAACTACCTATACTGGTATACTACTTTCACAAGATTTCTTAAATATTTTCTATACGGAGCTTTCATTTGGAAGATTTCCACCTAATTATCTCGAAGGCAATGCATTTTCAGGGAAAGTATCGAATGCAAAAATCTCATGGTTTCGAGGGAACAATGCAATTTGTGCTATTTGTCTGTGACTGGTTGGTCTTTACCAAGATTATTTGAAGATCGATTTCCATTTCAAATAGAAACTTGTACATTGTCATTTGCAGAATCCTATCCTACGAGAGAAAAAAGGAAACTTTGTGTTTAACGTTTTTTTTTTTTTTTTTATCAGACTTCAATTTAGAAAGACGTTTCATAAAATAACAATTTTTTTATATTCACAACTCATAAATTAGAGGATGGAGAACTATGAGATACGAACTATGCTTACTTAATTCTTTTGCAATGATTACATAATAAGGTGAAATGAAAATTCCACTTTTTTATACGATCTTCCAATTACTATCGCAATTTTTCACATCTTTTATGCCGCTACACGAAAAATAATCAAATCTAGTTTTATATGATCTCTACTTCTCGCTTTAAATTTATCAAACGTGTTCAAAATGCTTCAGGAGTAAAAATACGTAGAAACAATTTTTTATCGCGAAAGGAAGACAGGATACAACTATGACGTATGTACAAGCCGATCAGCTATTTATCTCGGGCGGATTTATTATTCGCGTTTCAGACTTTGCGTTTATCACGCATCGAATCCCGGTAACCAGATCCCATAAACAATACCCGGTAACGGCTGCAGGATCTTTCCTAGCTGTTCGAACTCTTCAAATTTGTAACTTGTTGTCAGGAAACGTCAGTTAGGGGAGACAATTACTGACGTTGCCATGGCGAGATTGAAAGGCTCGGTGGAAAAGGGAGAGCCGTGGAGCGAGGAGAAAATATAGGAAATCCGTTTCCCAACGGCGATGCCGATGTCACCATATCGGAACAAGTGCACGTGCACACAGCCGTTTTACGAAGTCGAAGAGACGTCGTTATTTACGACGAGCTTTATCTGATTCCTACGTTTGACACCGATTTATCCAAAGAATTATTATTCATGTTTCTCCAATTAATTATCTATGGCATCTCTCCTGAAACTGGTCTGTCGAATCGATTTTCGGATTTCGGGGCCGAAGCTACGAGCTGACGACCGGCTGTTCCAATTCGAGGCGTAATCGAGGAAATTGCGTCAAATTTTAACGGAATCGCGGGATCTAATTTTCAGATTCCCCTCGCTAACGCCGGTCGTTCGACGCCGGTACTTCAGCCCCGATAAATTTGTCGCGAACTGTTACGCCGGGGTTCGTGTGTGCTTCGCGTGCTTACGTCACCAACCTGTTTCGGTCGAGGATACGCCACTATACATTATTCATAAGTTTGGTAAACCGTTAATTTGTGAACTAACGATCCTGTGCATTCTTTATCCGCGGCTGCAACCGATGTACCTACTTCTCAACAAATCTACTTTAATTGATTGCGCAATAAATTACGGCAGAGAGAGGCTGTTCCGATTCATCGAATAATGTTAGGTTCTTCGGAAAAATCGTAGCTTTTCTGACCATTCGGATATTACGTTCTGATTTATTTTTCGCTGGTACGAAAGAGGATTGGGTCTTTAACCAAACAACGCGAGAGCAAAATGTGTTGGGCCTTAAATCGACTGTGTAATACTTCGTTTCATTATACAAGTATATAACTGTGCGTACAAATGAAATTTGGCGGAAGTTTACTTTAATAAAAATAATCTTTTTACAGAATCTACTAGTCGTATCCTTTCGACCGACTTTCGCACGCAAGATAACCGATCCTGTCGATTATCCTTCTTTTTCAAATACGCGTGTACTTGACAAGCTTTTAAACTCGATTTTTTCGAAGACAAAGCCTCCAATGGAATCCTGTGGATTTTGATTTTCATCTTATATCAACTATCAAGTCTCCCTGACCTTCTTCATGAATTTAGGACCGCGTATATAAATTTATAGAATTTATTACAAAGCACGAAGGAAAACTTGAGATCACTACGAGAGAATTAGCTGAAGCTAATGCTCGGAGGATTTCGTTCTACAAAAGGCTACAAAGGGTTTAGCCATTTCAAGAACGAAACTCAAAGGAGTTCTAGGCGCGATTGCGTGGGAAACGCGAATCGAAAATTGGAGAAATGAGTAAGGAAATAGAAAAATGTATTTCGTACTAATTCTCTTGTTACAAGGGGATTGAATTCGGTCTCTTTGTTATTGGCAACCGCTAATTTCCGGCTGTGTACCGAGCAAAGATTTAAAGAGGCAGAACCTGCGATTCGCGACCTCTTTTCACTTTCTTGTTCCCTTTTTTCGACCGATTTCCGGATTTACCGTAACCCGACGCTCTCAATCCCTAGCCTGCCATCCCCTCCTCGCGTGGCCTCGTCCCTGATTTCAATTTCATTCCACTTTCTTTCGTTTCCGCAGTCGTTTCCAATGAAATGAGATTCTGCCGATTCTTCTCTCGGCTGACAAAAACGATTTCCAATAAATTCTTAGGATCGAAAGCGCCACTGTTCTCTTATTCTTAGCTCCTCCCTCTCCCTTTTTCTCTTTTTCTCAATTTGCACACTTCGTATGGATCCCTTATTGCCTGCGTTCCTCTATCCGATGAACACTTATAGATTGCATTATGATTGCTATGAATGAAGCCATTAATTGCCAGTTTTCCTTTGCAAATTCTTATACAAACGTACAGGTCGCAATGAGATTTTTAGAAGCGCGTGCTACGAAATTTTGATTTTCGATTTTCCTTTAATTTTTTTATTTCAGCCTCACTTTGAAACTAAAAAGAGATATTTTGACATAAAATACTATATATGTATAGCGGCTATGTTGCAATAGTAACGGGACAAAATGTAAATGTAAAATGTAAAGGAATCCGATAAATTGTTTCATGTTCAAATATCTTTGAACTAACGACTTTCCCAAAGTAATACTTCCAAAGAAACAGGAGATAAAAGTACTAACTCGATAATACGTTTGGTTGCATTCGCGAACTGCATACGTGCTCAAAAATATATAATAATAACATAGAAGGAATATACCACTTAAAATTATTCGATTCCATCTCGTTGTTTTCCTCTGAACTTTGACCCACTTTAACAATGCAGATAGCATCTAACTGTTAAAGTTTCGTGAAACGCTCTATAAAGAAATTGGTACCCGAATGAAGATTAAAAAAGCAAGGGAACTATCTTATACCAACGAACAGTGTTGTTCGATTAAAATCGTTAAAACGTTGTGCCTATTTTAGAAATTTCTAGCAAGATAGTTTATTGTACTTGTGTTTAATTATCGACAGGCATTTACATTATTAGATAAATTGTCGTTTTCAAAAATTTCGTGAACACTACAATTGCTAGCAAAAAAAGTCCAGCAGACCGCGTGCTAATTCTGTAATTTCAACTTCAGTGTCAACATTCGAAACGTAATTACTAACGTCGACACGCTCATTTAATAATTCTTCGTAAATACGCTTCTGCCAACGACAGCACTCACATAATTAACTAACGTAGTTAAATATTATCAAGTCTTACAACTCCTTCTTTATCCTCTGCAACCTGCGTCATCGTTACTGTTTAACATTACGTGGGCCGCGACGAAGCTCCACGAATGAAAAACTCCGCCGCCCGAGAACGAATGACGCAAATACGAGCTTCTGCTTCCTAGCGAGCTCTTTTCATTTTTCTTTGACGCGTCCAATTCTTCTCACAAACTTTTAATATAGCGAATGATTTTAGCAATTGGATCGGGCTATAACGTGGTTTCAAACGAATTTTGGAAAAATTGTAGAGAAAAATTTTACTCAACCAGGTTTCTCGTCGTTATAATAAGAGAAAACTATACACAACTTTTCTGAATCATCTCGTAGCAAGGAAACCTATATATAACTATATACTTCAAACTTTATACATTATTTATTATTTATTTTATTTATCAAACTTTATTTATTAAATTTAATTTATTAAAAAATAAGTGAGCGGAAATATAAATATCTATCGAGTGTTGTCGTAATCAACGTGGAATGACGAAAATAAAATCGTACATGTGAAAATCTATTTGCAATTGAACATACTTACACGTTATCAGCATCAAATGACACATAAACGAGAATTATATTTAATTAATCAAGAAACGTTTTCGAGAAACACGGGGACGCATGATCCCTCAAAGGGACGACCTTCAAAGCCTCAATCTTCAAAGCAGTTGTCTCAAAGCTAGTTTTCGCGTCCTATTTCTTGTAACGAACATCCACTTGCTCTCCGACTTCCAGTTAAGTTTCAACTAGAATATCTGTACTTTAAGGGAAACCATACACCCCGAAGTTCTAATTTATTATACGAACTGTGGATGGTGAACGAGTCGCCGTATAATATAATTTCTAAATGTCACCTTCCTAAAACAATTTTTACCGCGTGCT
This sequence comes from Bombus affinis, assembly GCF_024516045.1. Taxonomy (NCBI): domain Eukaryota; kingdom Metazoa; phylum Arthropoda; class Insecta; order Hymenoptera; family Apidae; genus Bombus; species Bombus affinis. The sequence continues at coordinate 9,619,268 of NC_066351.1, forward strand.
CTTTGCCCAAGGTCTTGTCGGGCGAAACTTTTTGTTCGCCATCATAACTCGTTTCGAAACTTTGTTAATGACTCCTGCAGAAGATCGTAGATAGTAAAATGATCGTCTTCTACGAAGATGAAATTAGTCACGGATATCTCTTATGCCTCCATGGTACTCGTTAACGAGTGCCATTTAGCCAATGATTTAGTCGAAAGATTTCTCGCAGTTGGAAAATTAACTGCTTCAATTGTATAAAGAGTGTACACGCCTAACTGCAAAAATAAATACAGACACAATTTTAGTACTACGAAATTGATCGACGGATGTATCTAATCTTAAAACTGCATCCCTGCATAAAAGAAGAGAATTTGAATCATCGTATCCTTCTGCCTCATACGTAAGCAATTGAAAAAAAAAGAATAACGAAAGAAGATAAGAAATCAACCTTGTTTCCTGTGCTTATCATAAACCATGCCAATGAAGACAAGATGTTTCTCACTATGAGATGTTTTATCATTCGTGAGGTTTGTCAAATTGCGACAATCTATTGGATCAAATCATTTGAGAAAGCGTATCTCGAGTGAAACACGTATGAAAAAGAAAACGTTTGTAAATATTCTACTAATCTATTGTCAATTTTAATGAAACATTCGACCCTTCATAGCTGCGACAACTATAGTCTCGATTACAAGCGTCCATACGATCCGTACTATTTTGTCTATCAAATCTGCAAGTTGGAATATCGGAAGATCACGCGAAGAAAGAATTCGGGATGATTATTTTGCGATCGAGAAGAGAACAGGACGAAGCATACTTTCGAAGCATAAGACACGTTGCAACGTACAGCATGCATCTAGCGACGGAGCATCATATTGCGAGACAAATAACCCACGTTGACATCCAGACTAAATAAAATTGCTGGAGGCGAGCGTGCTAGATAGTACTGGTATACCGCCAACCGATCAAAGCACAGCTGCTGGCAATGTTCAGTTCTCGACCGCAAACAGTTACTTACAGCCAGCTAGTGAAGGGTTAATGTTTCCTTTACTTTGATTATTCGAGATAATAATAGGATTAACGCGCTATCGATTGCAAGTACGAAGTTATTTCTGCTGTAGCTAACCAAAAATAGATTATTCTCTGCTAGAGAGTTAGAAACACTTGAGATATCGCGTCGTTAGATCGAAGAAAAATGCGACTGTTTGATTTATACAATCGTAAATTATTATATAGTTGCTTCGTTAATATCTTTCCACTTTCTTCTAATACGATTTAAGTAGAAATTAATATAGTTCCTTCTGTTGCTCTTCTAACGTATGGACGTTTATTGTGTTTAGAATGGAACATAATAATAAATCACTTTCTAATTAAATATATATATATATATATATATAAAATTAGAATATAAATAATAAAGGCATATGGGATGCAAGAGGAACATTCTAAGCTCCAGTTTACGTTGTCAGTTCTAAATCTGGAGGTTAAATACGAGAGATGTCAAGCTTGATGGTTGAAAAAGCGTATATTGTAACATATAAGAATATATCAAAAAGAAATATATCTATCCTTCCTAGTCTGGAAGAAAGGAGCTACGAAAAATAAAAAAGAAGAAGTAAAATATACCTAGAAAATTGAATTATTTCGTTGCTGAATCGAAGCGAAAAATATTGACATTTCGTCTGTATAACTCGGTCACAAGTATAACGATAGTTAAAAGGATGGAAAATAAAATACCAAAGTAATTATTACAAATACTATTATCTTTTGCAGAAGATTTTCATGAAAATCTCCATTCGAACTTGCAATCGATACCATACATCCTTTCTTAAGCATGACCGATTGAAATGAATACGATGCACAAAATAGACGTGGCAATGTATTCTGTTTCATTGTCGAGAAGCACGATTGTTTGAGAAGCACAACTCAGAGACGTCACATAACGGCCAACTTACCTTTTCGAGTTCCTTTAAACTCGCGGGTGACACATCCGAATGCCTCCTGAGTTCCGGGCTCCTCGGAGGTGCCAGTCCGGAACCGAGACCGCCGATTTGACTTCCGCTCTGACAGCCGAGTCTCGCGTCGCTGTGCCTCCTCTGGAGAGCCTCTAAAACTGGCACCTCGAGTAAGGAATCGGTCGATTCCTGTGTCACGATCGGCTGGTCCCGAGACGCGAGTTTTCGTCGACACACGCTGCACCGCCAGGACGACTGAAAAAACATGTTCGTGAAACTTTCACATTGGCCAATCGATCCCAAACGACGAATAAAACGCTCTCTGACCAACCGATAAACGATGTCGTTTGTTCGATCAGATATTCGATTCGATGGAACACCTTTTGTGTAAGCAGCGACTGCACGGCAAGTTTCACTATCGGTCTACGTAGATTCGTTAATAAAAAGCAAAATATAAGGATTATTCAGTTTTTGAACTGGTACCTCTATTTTATATACAGCGACCCACAAAAGTGTTTTAATATTTGCCATAGAAAGGTGTTTTATAGGTACGTTTTGCGTATCGTGCAAAATGTTTCGAAGCTTTATTAGCGCGTAGATTGCGGATTTGTTTGCATCTATGCGAGATTTAGGCGTGCAAAAATACGTAGAATATGCAAAGTATCGGGACTGGAATAATTTTTGACAAATGTATCAAATGTCTATATTAATTCTGTCTTTTTACTTGTATTTATAAAGGTATAAGTTATTGAATAGATATATGCACTTTGATCATGAGACACGATTATGATTATTGTGGTAGGAAAGGTATAAATTTGTATTAACATCTATCTGTCAGTGTAATCGATGAATGTAATCTGACTGTACGTGAATTCGCGAACTGCCAACGAAATAATTAAAAATTCATATCTAGAAGGATGTGTTCCGCATAAATCATCATACCACATACCGCATACCATGGCGCAAAACCATCGGAACACGTACGTATGATCCAGCTTTGATTAATTTTAAAGCTGCTTGGTCGAACGGGTCGACAGGACTAACCGAACGTACGTCAAATAAACACAGGTAACGGGGAAAAATAAGAAAGCACGGAGAATGGCTGATAGAGAGGAATGGCGAGAAATGAGGCGAACGAATATAAATAGAAGACGAAAACGAAACGTATAAAACGAAACGACGAAGACAGAGGGAAAAAGAAGATGTAAAAATGAATATAGAATATTCAATGAGGGAAAAAGATAAAACGAAATCACGAAGAATATAATGACAATGGCGAAGAGAATATAAAAATGAAAAAGATGGAAATAGGTAAAAGAAGATTAGAATAAATTGCATTGTGCATCCGTTAGGCTATTATCTCGCTTTTTTAAATCTTCCTGATATTCGAGATAGATGGAAACAGGGATAACGATAATTAAAAATGGCGATGAACCAATGGCGTAACTATCATCGACACAGAGATAGACGATATTGATTATCTTATAAAATTTATATATCAAAATAAACGAACAGATTTTTCGTATCTAATAGAATGCCAAATTGCGTTTGTGAAAATCTGATGCAGAGAAATATTTCTATTCGTATCTTTTATATTAAAACAATAAAGAAAGGCGTATTTGAAAAAATAAAGAACTGTATGCCTTTACGCGAATTGCCTTGCTTCCTCTAATTAAAAACAAATGTGCAGCCACGAACATCGTTGACGGTGGCATTCATAGAAAATTAAACGCCATAAAAGTCGTGCATACGCCGTTGCAAAGAATTCTCCTTTCCTACTTTAGCCTCTATTTCGCGCAATGTACAAGCTATATCTACCGTTTCTAATAAATGCTTCTCATTTCTGTGCCGCTTTAATTACTCGATTATTGATTTTGATGCTGCCGCTTATCTTTCTTAATAGATGTACAATATGCGACTTAAGATGTTCACAATTGCAGATTTATTCCTCTATCTAAGATCAATCATAAACGTAGAGAAAAAAGGTCAATATTTTGATATTAAATTATTTTTATTTGATATTAAATTATTTAGGTATTAAATGTTTCGATGAAACTGCAAGTTTATTTAAAAGAAAGATACCGCGAGTTGTTCGATCAAAGTATTCGTCGCTGCTCTCTATGACGTTAAGCCATCTGTCAGCCAAGTGATGAATTCCATCACTGGAAAATGTCGTGTCTTTAGACAAGATGGAATCGTCAGGGCGTCGAGAAAGCAGGACTTTCTGTGAGATCGCTGCGTGACAACATAAACCACACGCTGTTTCCGCGGCAAAAGAGATCGTAACGGGTCCTGTTTGTGACGTGTTGCAGCAGCCAGCTTATTCACCACACGTTACTCCTTCGAATACCACTTGTCCCGATCGATGCAACACGCTTTATACGATACACAATTCCAATTAACGAATAAGATACAAAAATGACTCGACGTTTGGATTTCGTCTAAAGACGCTACATTTTGCCGTGATGAAATTCATCACTTGCCTGGTAGATGGTTTAAAGTCATAGAAAGCAACGGCGAACACTATTTCATTGAACAACCTGCTGCATTGCTTTCCAGATAAGCCTTGAGCTTCGCTGAAAGATTTGCGTCATTCATTTGTACACCTGTATTTAACGCGGTTGCTCGACCCTTTCTTTAAACGCAGCCAAAGATCGTACATCGTTCGATCATTCACTGAATGTGTCCTGTACATTCCACGAAACCTTTCGAATGCACTTTTGTCGTAGATAGACATTATCGGAATTATCGGATGGCAGGTATCCGAAATTAATTGCCGGAGTTATCGATTGATCGTCCCGAAATAGATTTGGCTATAACGCAAGAGAAGGAGAGAGATTTGAAACGCCTACCGGATCGTCGGAATTCGTTGTCGTTGAATAGCAAGCGCAGTCCTCGCAAACTTTGTGTTGGCACTCGCAGCAGATTCTCGAGGCTTCTTCAGGCGCGAACGACTTCCGACACACTCGGCAATCGTCCCCGGTTTTCGACTTCCTGAAACGTCCAAGTTAACAGACCGTTGAAGTTTTCGTGTTCGAGAATTCCCCTAAGACGAATACGTTTGCATCCGAATACGGTCAACATCGGGTTTTGGAGCAAACAGTCGTCCGGTTCTATGAACTTTCCGAGACTAATGTATTATTTGCTGTTATGTATTATGTTCTAGTTATTTGCAAGCTTCAAATTTCATATATCGTGTGTGCGAGCTTTCTCGCGCCAACTTTTGTCAAAATATTCGATAGATACAAATAAGAAAATATGTCACGCGTCGCTTTATATAGCAAACTTTTACATTTGGTTTCAATATTTTAGTATATGTAGGGCATTCGGCTATTTTAAATTATTCAATTGGCCGTATTCAGATCGTCGAAATTTTAGCATTTACTACTGAAAATACTCACGTCTTCGTTGATTCTATCGTCGTTTCTTCCTTGGGCTGTGTCTCTTCAACTGGTGTAACCTTAGCGGGACCAAATTTTGTGACTACGAAACAGAAACAAACCGAGGCAGGTGATCAATGTGTAGGTAAATACAATTTCAACAAATTGCATAAAATTTATTATAATATTATATATAATAATATAATAATAATAATATAATATATTATATTAAAATATTACTCTCGAATATTCCAAAATTATATGATGTTACTATCCAAAATTACTATCAACACGTAACATATATTCTCGTCTTTTTATCTTCTAAAAGATCGTGAAGAAATTACCGTAAAGGGAAATGCATGGAAGATGTGAGCAATTTTGTACGTTCCTCTATTTTCTCTAGAAATTCTTGAATAACATAATTGAAAGAACGCTATTAACTCTGAACATATGAAACATACGAACAATGTGTAATTTCTAAGGAATAAAAGTACATTAAAAATTACAATAATTATATGTACTATATATATATTATATTATAACATAATTATAATATATATGTATATATTATAATAAAAAATTGTTCTGAATCTGTCAAACCCCAAGTTCATTTTGTCTCGGTTCATAAAGATAAATCCGTAAGGGAAGGTACGTGTAAAGTAAAAGCATATTGTAAATTATGAAATATCCAGAACTCTAAAACGAGGAGCATCCTATTTATTAAACTGAAGCAAACGAAGCACAGTAGTAGTGGCGTATCATAAGAGATACGATATTTAGACCGATTAATACTCCTTTGTTCTCAACTTCTATCGGATTGTACATTGCAATAAGCTCTAAAAACAAAACGTAGCCAACACGTACTACAAGTTATACGGAAGCTTGCTTTGTGAGATTACTGTTGAAAATTCACGAGGGCCACCGATAAAGAGACTTGCAAATTTCTGTACAGGGAAAAACTCAACTTGCAGATGTAAGTAAAAACGTTCATTGCGATGCAGTTGTTCAAAGCGAATATCCTACACTAACATCCTCAAATTTCAATAACTCGATTATATGTATAAAAACCGATCTCAGTTTTTCCCGTTTTTAGTTGGTTTACTAATCTCGACCATTTATCGAAGCTGATAGAATCGTATAACGCCAGTTTCTACAGAAGATTATTGTTAGATTCATAAAGTCAAAAGCATTTCTCGTCATCTTTTCGCGAAATAAACAGATTCGTGTATCATATAAAATTGAAATTGTTTATTTAGGATTTGCTGAACTCTACATTAAAATAAACGATACGCCAAGGTATTAGCCGAGGATTAAATCGTGATAGTCTTTCTATCACTTTGAAACAACCTTCTCTATCTCGTATAAGAGCATTATCTATCTATAACTTGAGAACCAAACAGGACAATGATAATAACATGTTATTAAATAATAAATATTAACCTGTGTTAAATAACAATAAACCAAATCTAAATGAAATCTCTTTTTCGAAGATGACGTTAATTTATTTGTAAGTTTACCTTCTCCTTTGCACCGAAGCAAGGTAGAAGAAAGTCTCTCGTTCCGTCTGGAAAAAAAAGCCTACCCCTTAATGCCATTATCTGCGGATTATTTAACGAGTCTCAGTTAGCTAAGCTCTCGAGCCAATAGAAGCTTAAACTCATTATTGCCGCGGTCCGGGATACTCGAGGGCGCAAAAGGGCGTAGCTGAAAATGCGGTCGAATCGTAACCAGCGTTCGTGTAAATCTTTAAACTGACGAAGAGTTAGGCCCATAATTACCGCCGCCGGCATAGTCCTCCAGTATACTTGTTAAAAAGTTGGCCGAAAGGGGAAAAGTAAGTAGGAGACGCTGACGAAGCTACCTTCACGATGAAAAATGGTTGCGCATCTTATAAATGTGTCCAGAACAGGAAAGCGTACTTTAATTTAGAGGAAAATTAGTATCTCGGGGATTTTCAGATCGCTCATTCTGATGACCCTCGAATGGCGATAACGAAAAACAAAACGACCAGTCCAAGTGTAAAGGATAATTTATCTTAAAAGAGCTTTGAGAAGTTTGTGAATCAAAATAGACGAATCAAGACAAAATTGCGTTTAGTATAAGTAAAAAATTTGTAATAACGTTATTAGTGTTTTATCGAATTTGTAATAATTTTATAACAACTTCTGAAACTAGGAGATTTTATAACGATGTGAAAATTAATTATCCAATGGTTTCGTTATTTCATTTCTTGTCAATGCTATCATGCCTTAATCTTCGTTAACGTGCATTTCCTCTTCCTTAATAAAGAAATCGTAATTTAACAATTTTAGTATCTTAAATAGGTTAGTAAAAAAAAGTTTATAATTGCGTTCGTAATTTTGGTGCAGTTCGAGATTAAGATTTTCAGTTGAAGACTTTGAAAAAGGTTTTCTACGTTTTACAAGCTCCTTCGTAATTCAATTTTTCAATCCATATGCAATCTGTCGTTTAATTAAGCTAATTGCTCCTCGTGAAAATTAGTAATAGGGTCATGTAAGGAAACATCTGGAACGTTTTTATGTTGTCAAATGAATGCATCCGAAGAATACATTCCCAAGATTAGGTAGCGTGCGTAACGTTTATGTGCTCTTTTTAGAAAATTAGATTTTGTTAGAAGTGATTAGTGAATTAGATTAGGTTTAATATCGTGAGTGGCGATATTTGTTCCGACGACAATTGTGCTAGAAATAGTATTATAGGCTTGTGGCGTGAAATTGTTCCTAGTTGACTAGTTAAGAATCCATCAAGGTTATGCTTGAATGAACCTAGATTTGTAGCTGTGTTATTCAACACCCGCATTAACAGAACGTTCTCTGATCGCTCTACATTTCTCAATTATCTTCTCGTTACTTTCAGTTCATACAAACAACAAGGTGACATTTTTGGAATGTCAGAAAGTCACAAGAGCAATCTTTTCTTTATTCGTAATGATTTCTAAGGAACGAGATATTCAGCTAACGAGAAAGTAACGTCAATCGGTGCTGGTTTTCTGATCTTTCGTTAGTTGCCGATTTTTAGTCAAAAAGTTGAATGAAATCGAATTAATCGCAGTTTACAAGATTGAAATATTACGGATAAATTTTTAGTTTGATGAATAATTGAGTTACGAAACTGCGAGTGAGAAATCAAGAAATTTCAAGTTTTAAATCAATACCGAGGAAGCTCAGATTGACGATTAATCAAGACTGTTTTCAGAGACTAAACTTACTTGAGATTAATTAAAATTTAGTAATTTATTCGACTCTATGGAAAAACGTAGACTTTACTAATTATTACTATTACTAGTACTTAACATTTCCTCTTTATCTCAAATTTGTGCTAATCAAAAAATCGTTAATCTCAACAATTGAGGATACTCAGATATACTATATATATATAGTATATTGATATCCCTGAATCCTTCTCTTTCTCTCCTTCGGGGATATTGTAACGATGCTATCAGATACACCATCAGTCTCAAACCAGTATAATACCGAATACGATTAAATAGCTATTAATTATAGATCGCACGTAGCCAGCCTATTGAATCTGATGGAATGTCAATCATATTGTAATATCTGATGAGTATTTCCCTAAACATATAGTATCCATCAAACTAGTACTCATCAATAAACTCCAAATTAAATTAATCAGCTTAAATTAACCAGTTTCAGGAAGAATCTTACGAAGAATATTTTTCGTAATTACAAAATGTGAGTATAAGACGATTAGTTTTCTTTTCTCAATTCTATAATTGTCGAAAACTATCTCCTTTCGAAAATGAAACAAAGTTGTTTCAACGTCGGCAATATGATTTTTCACTTTCACTAGCGCGATTGGCATTAAGGGTCTTCCAGTTCTTGGCCTGATCTCTTATTGTTTTCGATTTTAAAAAATTCTGAAAAAGTTCTGAGGTGCTCGTTACAATTCCTAATTTACTATACGGGTGGTACCTCGGTCAAATGTTTCAATCTTTTTGCAATAAAACTAAATATTTGTCGGAAAGTTACGAAACAATGGGAATTTGTTTGAAGGTACACGGTTTTGTACTAAGCAAATATTTAAGAAAGTTATCGTAGTGTTCTACCCACAAGACTATGGTCTTTCGAAAAACAGATAAAGAAATTATCCAGCTCTTAGAGAAGTATATAATTTCGAGTTCTAAATTTTCGAGACTTCTCGGTGGATTACCTATCATTGGCAAGTGCCTCGAGATCTTATCTCAAACGTATGTAAAACATAGGAGCCACGCGATACACCTACACGATCGCGTTTAAGTCATTATATATATCACTTACTTAGGAAAAATCTAACACGTACGAAAATATGGATCGCTGAAAGCATCATTTTATCTCATTTTACCTTCGTCGTATTCAGAGTTAAATTAAACGAGCAAACAGTATTTGGACAATCGTAATCTTATAGCATTTTCAAGTGTAGAAATCGCAAGAAATTAAGCAATGAAAATCCCATCTACACCTCAGCCACCCATATCACCGCGGGATGATTAATAATACGAACATTGTTAAATTTCAAATCGAAGCAAGAAACTTTGATCAAATACGATCTTCTACCCGCATAAGAAATCAAAGTTTTAATTATAGAATGTTAACTATCGGAAATTCTTCGTCTATATATATATACATTCTTATCCTTACTTGGAATTGCTCTTCGAGCAACGACGCATAACCTCGAAACGATCGTCGAACCGATGCTGAGAAATTTATTCAACGCCTGAAAGTTTGCGAACGAAGTCGACGACGAGCGATTTCTCAAACAGCGCAAACAAGCCGGATTACGGAAAGATAGAGAAGGCTCGAAGGAAAGTAAAGTGGAAATGCTGAAAGAAGAGCCGTCCTGGGATTCGCGGAGGCTCCTTTATCGCCCTCGTATCGTCCTTCGAATATTCGCAACTTCGTCGAACAAAGGGAACGACTCGGTGTCTTGCACGAACGATCACCGCGAGAATAAACGTCTAATTAACCTAAAAGTTATCCGACCGCCGCTCGCTCTCCCTTGTCTCCTTTTTACGCGATGCAAAATTTATCGGCAGGCTTAACTGTCTCAACTCCATTTCACGTTCCATCGACTCCCTTACTTTTATGCGCAACGTCGTCCCATCATTTGGAATATTCCGCTTTTGCGCGAGCCTCTCCTTCGTGTAATTGCGACATTGAAATATTACGACAGCAGTTTCGATTTGTATCATTGATCGGGATTACGGGCGACTGATTTATAGAAAAACAAAAATGTCAAACTGTCTGTTCGGAAACTGCTAAAGTTGTTATTGAGATATTTATTACACAATGGGATTATCAATTTTCTTGTAAGAAGATCAAAATCGATCGTGTTTGATGATGGAGATAAAAATTGAAAAATTTCAATTACTATGGAGAAAAATATTGTACGTAGAAATGTGAAAAAAGTACTTAGATACTTGTGTTACTGGCGTATGATGTCTCTCTGAATGACATCCTCTCTACGTTTGATAAGAATTTTATTTCACAGAACGATATTTATAAACCGATACGAATCTCATTTTACATTTACGATATTTTTTGCTGATCACTCTTTGAAAATAAATAATCAACCCACGTTTCGTGATTGCAATTTACATCTTCTGTGTTCTATCCGATACACAATTTTTAATTAGAACTCTTTGAACGAGACGAAAGGTTCGCTAAAAACGACAATAAAAAAAACGCCATCGCTCTGGCAAGGGACGAATGAAAGGAACGATTCCCTTGTGCCCATTCAATTGTGCCAGACGAAAAAAATAAAGAAAAAGAGGGATAATGTAAATGCTAAAGAGGCGACTTTTGCCGGACCACTTTAGGGTTGTATAATCCTCGAGTATTCTAGCGTTTCGAGGGTGGCTTTTAATAGTTCTCGCCTATTTTGGTTATCTCAATGACCCTCCATTCAACGAAGCGTTCTTCAAACGAGACTATCCCACGAGAAACAGAATTTCTCGAAAGAGAAATATTAATTAAACATAAAAACTTATTGAGACGAAAATTAATGAAATTGATAAACTGCAGAGACGTTAATTTTTAACTAATTTCAAAATCTCAATATTAAAAGGCAAATATTATTTAAACATAGAAAAAAATTAATGAAATAAGAAGAAAAGTTAATTTTCAAATTGCTCCAAAACTTTCTTTATTTCCTTTAAACTATACTACCGATATTCCTCCTTAGAGAAAAACTAACATTAACTTTATATGAATTTACTAGAGATTTATTTATCTTTGAATATAATTGTAGATATTTACCTATTAAATTAATTATAACCCGATTAATTGCATTTATATTAATTTGGACAATACGAAAAAAGGTATAATTCTTCGGGATAATAATTAAATAATTTTAATTAGACGTGAGTGTTTCTACACGTTCCATGTAAGCAATTAAATAAGGAAAATTACGTCTGAATGAAGTTTATGGTATTTAAATGTTTCGTAATGACGAACCATGCGATGTAATCAATAATAATTAATATTTCGATATTTTTTCTCGGTTTGCTATATTTTAATGAAGTCAATATGATAATTATAGAGCCTGGAAGGTTGTAACAAAATTATTCTCTATTATTTCCCAGAATATTCTATCTGGCAATCTATCATAAAACGTTATTGTTATTCGTCAAATGAATATAATACAAAATTTCATTTACTGTATTATTAGATATCATTGTATGTGTATATATGTATTTATACATGTGTAGTATTTATTGTAACGGCGTTTAAAGCCTAGTACAATCTATGTTTACATAAGTACACGTTTAATAGGATTTCGTTTGCGTTTTAACACGTGGGCTGTACCTATACCACAGTGTTTCCAATATCGTTTGTTATATTAATGTACATCAATGTATACCGATATACACAAATAACTATGCATCATTATTTATCGTATGAAATATGTTTTACATTATATAAATATTGAAGGTACATAAATAAGTTGACTGCTCGAGTGTTGTATTTCATTAATTCAATAATTTCCACTAATTTTGTTGAACGATGTCTTCATTAAATTATTTACTAAAACAGAAAATAATCCTACATGTAACAAGTGAATAATTCTACTTTTCTCTCCCTCTTTATCTCTCTCTCTCTCTCTCTCCATATTTAAATACCATTTTACTCAACATTCGTCTCATAATTACGTTTTGTCTTGCAAAGTAGTACGAACGTTCTATACATAGATTCCTTTAAACAGCATTATGCATGCATACGCGAGGGATAAAATAGGACTGCGCCTTCAATATTTCATCTTTCCTCGTCAAGCTAGTCAATATTTCGTCTGTTTGCAAGTTATAAACCAATTAGCATCGTCAATCCGAGGAATTCTCGAAAATTTATCGAGCTACAAACGAAATTTCGTTCGCTTTAATTAACGCGAAAGTCGCTTAAGAGCCTGATTATTCGAATATCGTAAAACCGCATTATTTCCCTTATATTTCGTATTCCAGGATATTTCCATATTCCATCTGCTGGTAACCTCAGCTTTTAATAATGCCGCGGATCATATTTCGTTTCATTCCCTGAGATCCATCCCTATAATGTAGTATCGTGGACAAAAGGCCTAAGATATCGGCCGAACCGTATACAATGTTGCGAGAACCGCGGTGTCGTTGGGTACAGCAATGTATCGTCGATCTTTTCAACTGAACAGTTTCGTCTAAAAGGCCTACGTGACCCTGGCCACGAGCGTTTTCGGGACACGTGCGCTATAGGGCGGGGAAAAAACAAAAGAGACGCTAAAGACAATGTTAGTTAAGACGCAGGCGAGAACGAACGCAAAAGGCGCGCAGTATGGGTTGAGAATCGAGAGCGTGCGAGTGCGGATGCCGAAGACGAGAGTTATAGAGAGTGATTTGAGCGGAATAAGACTTTTGTGTTTTAGTTCAAGTTGAACATTTATCGTTCTCTGTCCAATTAATCCTTGTTATTTTTATTTATCTTAATAAATAGTATTAGGAGAATTTTACAAATCTAAATTATCCTAATCCCATCCTTTTCCGATACTACAAATTGGGGGCTCGTCCGGGATTGAAACCAGACAGAGAACGACACGTTTAACGGAACTAATTGTGCTGAAAAAAAAAGAGTTGAAAATGGCAAATTGTGAAGAGGAACAGTTTTCGACTGAAGAGGTTTCGACGCTGGAGGAGCTAAGAAATAAGCTCGCAAGTCTGAATCTGCCGATATCAGGCTCGAAGTCAGTGCTGATGGCCAGGCTGAACCGAGCGTATAAGGCTGGTCAATCAACTTCGAAGGAATCGAAGCGCGATGAGGAATCGGTAAATCAGCGAAACCTAAGGAGTGGGCAGAGAGCTGAGCGCGATCAGGATGGAGACGAAGACCTCGAGAAGCTGAGGACGAAGGAGTTGAGAGCGCGCCTCGCTAGCTTGGGGTTAAAGGTCACAGGGAGAAAATCTGAACTACGCGCACGGCTACAGGCGGCCCTGGAAGGAGACAACGTATCGTCGGAAGAAGAAAGCGACGACGAAAGTGACAATGAAAAAGATGAGAGAGACGTGATGAAACACGAAGGAGGTACGCGAGCGATGTGCTCGGACCGTGATGAACATCGCCAAAAGGCAGGTACCGTTTCGGTGTTAAGCTTTAAAGACGTCGAAGACGCATTAGAATTGTTTAGCGGTGACAAAGGTGAAAACGTGGAGCGATGGTTCGAATCATTCGAAGAAGTCGCGGACACGTGTATGTGGTCCGACGGTCAGAAGGCAGTCTACGCGAGGAAGCTGCTGAGGGGATCGGCGAAAATATTCGCAAGCTTCGAGTGCCATGCCAGGACTTGGCATGAGCTGAAGAAGGGACTAATCAGAGAGTTCTCCAGAAAGTCCAACAGTAGGCAAGTACACCAAAAGCTTAGTGGGACGAGAAAGAAAAGCGACGAGGCGTGCTTGGCCTACATGTATCGCATGCTGGAAATAGCCAGTCATGCCGATATAGAGGAAGAAGTCAAAGTAGAGTACATCATAGACGGGATAATAGACGAAGAGGTCCATAAATCTATGCTGTATGGTGCTGCATCCATCAAGGAGCTAAGGAAGAGGCTAATCGCGTACGAGGAGCAGAAGAGCCGAAGGACGAAGTCGGTTGCGAAGCCGGCCAGAGTTGAGAGAAACAACAGTCCCAGTCAAGGTGGAAGTGCGAGAAAGACGCGTTGCTACAATTGCGGCGATAAAGCACATGTAAGCGCGGATTGCCCGAACAAGTCGAAGGGTCCTAAGTGTTTCGAGTGTAGAGAGTACGGACACGTCGCATCGAAATGCAGCGATCTGGGTAAGTCCCCTAAAGAGGTTTGTAATACACAAATGTCGCTGCGAGCGGGTTGTAAAAGTGTTAGAATTGGAAATTGCGAACTGAGCGCGTTGATAGATACCGGTAGCGAATTAACCCTGATGCGGGCGGATCAACATGCCAAAATTGGAGCGCCCAAATTAATTCGGGAAATTATCGAGTTTCGCAGTATCGGATCCGAGAACAATCTTACGCTCGGGAAATTTTCAACGGATATTGTCATAGATGATGAGTTATATCATATAACGGTGCATGTAGTTCCAAACACTATGATGCACCGTTCGTTGATAATAGGCACAGACTTCCTGGATACCGTTGAGATGAACAGGAGGAGGGGAGATATCTCCATTTTCAGATTAAAAGACGAAAACTCCGATGGGATTCCGGAAGTTTTTAAAGTAGACATAGAGACGGGGGCGCGTGAAGTAGATTTATCCCATATCGAAAACGTGCACCATAAGCAGGCAGTAGAGAGTTTAATCCGAAATTATAGGCCACAGAAAACGCGCGAAGTAGGAATCAAAATGAACATAATATTGCATGACGATATTCCGGTTTACGAAAGGCCGCGAAGACTATCTCCACAAGACAAGGTCGAGGTCGACAAACAGATCAAAATGTGGCTGGAGGATGGAATAATACGCCAATCACATTCCGACTATGCCAGTCCGATCGTTTTGGTAAAAAAGAAAGACGGCTCGACTAGAATTTGCGTTGATTATAGACAATTAAATAAAAAGGTAGTAAAAGATAGATACCCACTGCCCTTGATCGAAGACCAACTAGATTCGCTACAGGGCTCGAGGGTATTTAGCACGTTGGATCTTAAGAACGGATTTTTTCATGTTCCTGTTGGGGAAAGTAGCAGGAAGTATACAGCGTTCGTAGTCCCCACAGGCCAGTACGAATTCCTCAAAATGCCTTTTGGATTGTGCAATTCGCCAGCCGTCTTTCAGAAATATATAAACGCAGTTTTTAAAGAGTTGATCGCGACAGGGGTGGTGCTGACGTACATGGACGATCTGATCGTGCCGTCGACTGACTTTTCGAGTGGGATAGAGAAACTAAGCACAGTGCTGCGTGTTGCTAGTGAACACGGACTACTCGTAAACTGGAGTAAATGTCGATTCCTACAAACGAAAATAGAATATTTGGGCCACATCATCGAGGGCGGTAATATTCAACCATCTGAATGCAAAACCAAGGCCGTCGCTAATTTCCCGGAGCCCCGATCGGCTAGAGATGTTCAGAGTTTCCTGGGCTTAGCGGGATACTTTAGGAAGTTTGTGCCCCGGTATTCTGTCATCGCGAGACCATTAACAGATCTATTAAGGAAAAATGTCCCGTTCAGGTTCGAATCGCGCGAGCGCGAAGCGTTCGGAAGCCTAAAAACCGCGTTAAGCGAGAAGCCACTGTTGAAGCTGTATCGCGTTGGAGCGGAGACTCAGCTGCATACGGATGCGTGCAGCGGGGGATACGGAGCGATCTTACTGCAACGCGACAGCGAGGACAACGTTTTTCACCCCGTGTATTACTCGAGCGGAAAAACATCACCGGCTGAAGAGAAGTACACCAGTTACGAGCTTGAGGTTTTGGCCATCGTGAAAGCGCTGAAGAAATTCCGTGTCTACTTGCTCGGCATTCCATTCAAAATCGTTACAGATTGTCAGGCGTTCGCGTTAACAATGCGGAAAAAGGACTTGTGCGTGCGCGTCGCGAGGTGGGCGATCCTCCTAGAGGAGTTCGATTATAAGGTGGAGCATAGGCCCGGGACCAGTATGATGCATGTCGACGCGTTGAGTCGAAACCCCCTACCCGAGGTCATGCTAATAGACGAAGACGAACGAGGGATTGTCGTACGTTTGAGAGAAGCGCAGTTGCAAGAGGATGACCTGCGACAGATCCGAGACAACATAAAGCAGTACGAGGCCGACGGGTACGTCTTAAGAAACGAACTTTTGTATCGAGAAGTAGAAGACACACCGCTATTGGTCGTGCCGAAGTCGATGCAAACCCAAGTGGTCCGACGAGCTCACGAACGTGGCCATTTCGGCGTTACCAAAACAGAGGCGTTGGTAAAAAGGGACTACTGGTTCCGGGGAATGCGCGAGAAAGTGGAAAGGGTGGTGCGGAGTTGCATCGACTGTATCCTTGCGGAGAGAAAGCAAGGGAAGAAGGAAGGGTTGCTAAATACCATCGACAAGGGAGAATTGCCGTTCGACACGTATCACGTCGATCATATTGGACCGTTACCCACTACAAAGAAAAGCTACCGGCATATCTTCGTAGTGGTCGATGCTTTCACCAAGTTCGTCTGGTTGTACCCCACCAAATCAACGGGTTCTGCAGAGGTTATCAGCCGCTTGGAAAAACAGTCTGTTTGTTTCGGGAATCCGCGAAGGATCATCTCTGACCGTGGGACGGCGTTCACAGCTGGTGCTTTCGAGGACTATTGTAGCGAGGAAGGCATAGAGCACGTGCGAACTACAACTGGAATTCCGCGGGCCAATGGTCAGGTAGAAAGAGTAAACCGGATACTTATCCCGTTGTTGACGAAGTTATCTGCACCAACGCCAGGCGAGTGGTTCAAGCACCTGGAGAAAACTCAAAAATACCTCAACGCAACACCCAGCAGAAGCACTAGCGTTACTCCGTTCCAGTTGCTGTTTGGCACGCGGATGAGAATGCGGGACGATCCGCAGATGAGGCAGTTAGTTGAAGATGAATGGGTCGCAATGTTCCAGGAAGAACGGGATCAATTGCGTGAAATAGCAAAGAGACGGATCGAGGAGCTTCAAACCCGCAATAGACAAACGTTCAACAAGAGACGCAAGAAGGCGACAGTCTACAAAACAGGAGATCTGGTGGCGATCGAGAGGACGCAAGGCGGTCCTGGGTTAAAGCTGCATTCAAAGTTCCTTGGGCCGTACCGTGTGGTGAAAGTCCTGCGAAATGACCGTTACGTAGTGCAACGAGAAGGCGAACACGAGGGACCGCGCACGACTTCCACCGCAGCCGACCACATGAAGTGGTGGAACATTGGTGTTAGTGATGATAGTGAGAACAGTGATGAGCACATCTGAGGGCAGATGTGATTTGTCAGGAATGGCCGAGTGTAGTATCGTGGACAAAAGGCCTAAGATATCGGCCGAACCGTATACAATGTTGCGAGAACCGCGGTGTCGTTGGGTACAGCAATGTATCGTCGATCTTTTCAACTGAACAGTTTCGTCTAAAAGGCCTACGTGACCCTGGCCACGAGCGTTTTCGGGACACGTGCGCTATAGGGCGGGGAAAAAACAAAAGAGACGCTAAAGACAATGTTAGTTAAGACGCAGGCGAGAACGAACGCAAAAGGCGCGCAGTATGGGTTGAGAATCGAGAGCGTGCGAGTGCGGATGCCGAAGACGAGAGTTATAGAGAGTGATTTGAGCGGAATAAGACTTTTGTGTTTTAGTTCAAGTTGAACATTTATCGTTCTCTGTCCAATTAATCCTTGTTATTTTTATTTATCTTAATAAATAGTATTAGGAGAATTTTACAAATCTAAATTATCCTAATCCCATCCTTTTCCGATACTACAATAATTACTTGCAAGCCTAAAATAATATGAAATCTACAAGGATAGAACGTAGCCGGAGTAATCAAATACTTTCGATTCGATAAAGAGAAATTTCTACGTATCGACTAGAGGAATTTGCTGGACTATTCGAACAGTAATTTCGTTATCTTAGAATTATTAAAAAGTATTCGTAGCTTTTACCGTTTAGTAGACGGGAATACGTTTAGAGCGATGTTTGGGCAAATTATAGAAAGTTTTGGTTAAATAATTACGTTAGTACTATAGGTGGATGGAAAATTCGCTGGAAGAAGTACGCGTTTGATTATTAAAACACTGCTTTTGTACAGAGGTTGATAATTGACCGAAATTACCGGAGAAACAGTTAAAAAATTTCGTCAAAATTTCACCGATATACGTTTAGGATAATGAGCCAAATGAGACAGCAAAAAGTTATAAAGAATGTTTGCAGGCATTGCGGAAAAGATAATGAGTTTATAATTACGCGCTGATCTCAGGTTTCCTGATGCATACGCCGTTGAAGGAATTTCATCGAAAATATCTACATTTTAACAATTTTTAAATAACATATACAACGTGTAAAATAATGTAACATGTCTGTTCAACAGCTACAATGGAAAATCCAGTGCACGTGTTCACTAAAAGTGAACAAAAAATTCGAATTATAAAAAATCCGATGAAACAATGGCGGAACAAAATTGCACGCTCAGGCAATCACGAAACAACTTTTGTTACCAGAAAAATGAATTGGAAGAGAGCAGAAAGATTTTACATGGAAGATAGTGGTGGACAAAACGTTATAAATAATTCATTGCTCGTACTGGAACCAGCAATCTTGACCTAGATATATTTATTATCTTTCTAGAAGAATGATTATACAAAATAACTTCGTCTTACGATTGGAAGCAGTTTGTTTAACGATATCTCTACACGTAACGTTATTATTACACTTATTATCTTCTTTGTTTTTCTAGAATCCGGAGTTATAAATAAATAACAAACGGTAGTTCATAAATTTAATCAATTTAAAGCCTGAATGGAGGGAAAATGACTGAAAAGCGCTGTAGAAATAAAATGTCGTATTTGAATTAAAAGGCGGAACGACTTGTTAAAACTAATTACTACGTACAACTCGTTCCATCGATAAGAGTTTCTCGACGAAAAGCTTTTGGAAACCTACATAAAACTGTACGTAAATAAGAGAAATAAATATTTATGTATCTCATAAAAGAATAAAAATTGCTACAATTAAAAACATACTTCCCTGTGAAAACCGATCGATATTAATTAAAGGATTACACTTGAAAGCTATTTATCGGCCCTTTTAGCCCGATCATTTTGTTTTGCTGAATAAAAGAAAAAAAAATTGTAAAAAATACAAAAAAAGACTGGCATATTACTTCTCCTAAGTGGCACGGTCCACTTTGATTGATAAGATGGAAACGATGTATCGCAATAATAACTATACAGATATAACTATTATAACTGGAAATTTGCAAATTTTTAGATAAATATGTTCACTGGTCTCAGACATATCAATCTTTCCACTATAGAAGTTTCATAATTTTCCGAACGTTCCTAGCCATTGTGGCTAATATTCGTTTTTGGCTATTGCACTTCCTAGCAATTTATAGTCGCAGATACACTTTAAAGTAACTTAAAAGCGCAATCAATGTCGTTTATCCTAATATTATGAAACGTTTCTTTCGTCATTTAATTACGAGTTTTGTTAGATGAAGTTCGTTTCCTTCGTCTCCTGGAAAATCACCTTTTCCCAATTGTGTTACTGTCACTCTGGAACGACTATGTTCAAACGTCCTAATGTATCCTGTATTCGATCGTGAAGAGAAGACGCAAAAAGGACCCGGTACAGATGAGTAATAATAAACTGGACGAATAAGCTCCGTGTTTTGCTGCGTGTACCAAGATATTCTCAGTTTATCCGATCTCCGACTCGCTCGCGACTGTGTTCCATTAATTATCTCGATAATTAACAATGCGATTGCGTTTCGAGATCAATTACAGCAACGACCTCCTCGATATCAAACGGCCGGTAAGCAGATTGAATGCAATCGTGGCAGATTACAACTAAATAGCACGGTTTGAATGTGAACGAGATCTCTGCACACATGTTGAACATGGTGCGCGTAGAAGAAAGGAAAGGGGAGGAAGACAGCCAGAAAAATTCGAGCTAATTATTCGTGCTTGATTTGCAATTGTTCTACGAAGAAGTGAAACATTCGCCGTGCTAAATTGAACCGTATGGCATTACGCCTTTTGTGTCTCGTATATTTAACGTTTTCCTTAAATTTATAAACGTTCTAAATTCAGGGTACTTAATCATTGTACGTATCGCTTCGACAGAGACTTTCCCTATGAAATAAAACTTGTGGAAACTGGTTTTAGAAGTAACAACGAAATGAAAATAATAGGAAATACTATTAAATTCGTTGGTGAAATAGCTTCGCATGTAGTTTGATTGACCGGTTTATCAATTGTCTGCTTCAATTATCTGCTTCAAAACGAATATCTCTGGTTATCGACTGCGAGTGTATCCTACATTTATGGCGTACTCTTTGTTTTCATTTATTGAACGATGGAAAAGTAATAACGCGTATATAATGAATACAAATTGCAAACGTTAGCCTTTCACGTGGCAGCCGTCGAAAGGCTGACGCTTGGTATGAAATTCGCCGGATAGAATGTTACGAAAATTTACATTTTCCACGTGACGATCGAGTATCTATCAGCCCCTGGAAACGCGTCATCAACGTCTGTGACGTGGGCGGGATTTTATTTCGCAATTTGTAGATTCACGTTCACACCAGCGATACAGCAATCAGTCGACACGCATCGATAAGGTGCAACGTAGTATGTATTTTCAAATCAAATTTTTCAGCCACCGTGAATTGTTTAAAGAAGAAGTGATTGTAATCATAGACGCGCAAACGCTGCAAAAAATATTCGTACATATTCTCATTCTTCAACGAACCGTTTTTTTTTTTTTTCATCAAGTTGCACATTTCATTCTCATGATATTACGTTTTTAATGCCAACGCCTGCAAAACATATCGGCATCCTCATTTTTCAACGAAGCGTTTCCATCATATACGTTTCATTCTCGTAATATCAAATTTCTGTAATCATATGAATCAGGGCTACGAAACGATATGAAACTCAATATGCCTGCAGTTAATTAATTAGTGTATATAAATGCCATAATAAATAGCATTCTTCATTTTATATTAAAAAATGTGCGTATTTTCAAGCCTGACTTCGTGCGACTATGCGAATAAAATCTGAAATTGAGCTTCCGATTAAATTTATTTATCGATATTATAGAACGCACCGTAATCGTGAATTAAATATAGAAATATTCTCAACGTATTATTTTTCTGATCAAACATAATCGATCAGTCAATCGGACGACTAAAATTATTTAAAATTGCCGTACGATTTATTTCCTATTTAATTTATTAAACGTGAAAGGAGATGAACGCGTTACGTGAAAAGAGTTCGCCTATCGAGGACAAAGTAAATGAAGCAAAAAATTAGAAATATCGATATTTTTATCACGGCATTTACCCGAATAATTGACGATAATTGATAAATACAATTAATTTATACCTTCCGTTCGCAAGTTACAAAACGACCGCATATTTATCATGAAACGAAGAAGCGCTGCTATCAAAAAATAAAAGGAAACATCGTTCTACGTAAAGAGAATCCGGCATAAGATCATTCGCCGCTCCTCTCTCTTCTCTTCTCCTATGTTTCTTATTTTCGTCCGACTTTGCCCATCGTAAAATCCGAAATAACGTTATAAGTTGCATTAAAACTTGTAATTCAACGACCGATCGTATACGATGGTATCGTGAGAAACAAAAGGAGAATCTCGCGAGAGCGACCTATACTGGAAGAAGAGAAACCTTGTCGTTTAATCGACGAGTTTTCCAACGAACCCGCGTCGTAAAGGCGAAAATAACAAAA
Source organism: Bombus affinis (assembly GCF_024516045.1). Classification (NCBI taxonomy): domain Eukaryota; kingdom Metazoa; phylum Arthropoda; class Insecta; order Hymenoptera; family Apidae; genus Bombus; species Bombus affinis. The sequence goes on from NC_066351.1 coordinate 9,641,481, forward strand.
TGGTGAGAGACCACGGGGACGGAGCGAAGAAGAATACGTCGTGTGGCAAAAGAAAACTGTCCTCGACAATGGGGTTGGACTTTATTTCATTTGGTAAATTCGATGAGAAAGACTGTAACGAAGAGAGCGAGCATCGCCGAAAAGTAGGTTAGCTAGTTGCGTCGAAGGAGACGAGGAACCTGTACGAAATTGCAAATATCTGTCGGGCTTCGGGAGCAAATTTTTCAATGGGATTCCTTTCTTCCCCTATACAAATTGAGTCGGGTATCTCGCGGGATCCGATATCGGCCTTTCCTCGATAATTTCTCGTTGAATTAACATTATTGCAACGCCCTCGGCAACTTGTTCCTTGTTATCATCTTTTCGTGCAATACGGTCGTTGGAGATATCGCGAGACGTTCTACCATTTGTTGGAGATAAGTAAAAAGTCTGAGAAGTAATTTCCTCGAAGGTAAAATAACCTTCGAACGAAGAAGATATCGAGAGCCACTTTATATTTTTCTGATTTTCGAAAACGAACGGAGAGCTGTTCGGCTGACGTAGCTGCGTTTTCTTTCCAGTCGAATCATCGTGAATAATTTGTTGACGACGAGATAAAAGATTTCGATCGATAGTTACGCTATTAATATTGAATTTCTAATTAATTTCAGTAGGAGTATACAAATTACCATCGTTAGGAGTTTCAAAATGTAGTAAACGTGTCTCTGAAACTATTGACAGAGTTTCGGCAAGATTGACCTTTAACTCATTTCGTTGTTTGTCTTCGTCTAATAAAGTTTCAACCAGAATTTGTAATCTGTTTCATCATCAAAAATACTTGCAACTATTTAACACGATATCGTAGCATGAAGGATTGACACAGCTATAATAACAATCGATAGCATCTATCAATAGATATATCCATCGTGTGATAAAGCAAAATTAACATCGCAAGCCTCTCTCAAGTGTACAAATATTTTTAAACGTTCCACAATATTCCAAAACGTACGATGTATTCCTACCAAAAGAATATGCAGACCACATCTTCTTACTACCATTGTACATTTTCGAATATAAAGAATACCTGTCAACGGATTTTAATAATCTTAAACGAGGAAATCTCTCTAAAAAAAAAAAAAAAAAAACACTAAATAGAATAGATTGCGTAGAATGAAAACGACTAGAACATTTCTTTCATACGTAACGATCATCTCTCTCTCTCTCTTTTTAGCTTTGAAAATCAGTCTATGAAAAAAGTACTGGGTTTATTCCATCTTGAAAGCGGCTGCAACTAGCGGTTACAGTAGCCAACCGTGCAAACTGACTGTTACAAAGCGTTGTCGACACATCGCGTTCATCGCGCGGAGGCACGTATCAGCGTTTCCTCCGTTCTAGAGAGCACAAATTCCGAAACTCTCATCGCACGTTGGAACAAAAGAAAGAACGCGGAGCCTGCGACCGCGGAAAACGGGAACAACGGCCATGTGCAGGCGGTGCATTCGCGACAGAAACTATGCACATTCGAATTACAAATGCATCTCGCACGTCGGCCAACGCTGAATGAATTGTACTTGTCGGTCGTGTAATTTCGAGCAAATTACTCTGGCTTTGAACGAAAGCGAAAAGAAAGGAGAAAAAAGAGAGGAGAAAAGCAAAAAGGAAAGGAGGGAGAAGGGAGAAGAAACTCGCAAGGGGGAGAGGAAATCCGTCGTTTCGCGATTGTCCCCAGGCTCTCACTTTCCCGCTCGACGCCACGTTTCTCTCTTTTTTCCACTCGTTTAAATGCGACCCGACAGTAATTAAGTAAAAAACGAGCACGCTATTTACGCGGATTTGTTTCGTTTGCGCGCGGTGGCCGCGCGACGCGTCGCAGCGTCTCGCTCCTCGTTGCTTTCGTTTCAACGAGACTCGTCGAAATACAGCTATTACAACGGAGATAACGAACCAGCGAGGAGAAGGCGTTACAGCGTTAATGGCGATAGTTGCAGCCTCGAGCTCGTAAAACCAACCTGTTTTACGCGTATTGTCTTAGGAGAATTTTTAATTTATTTGTTGATCTTTGCTTAACTGTGTTCCGCTCATGGGGGAAAACTGGAAGTTGATTGCCGATTGTCCGCGAATAATTCGCGCAATGCGCGCTATAAAACTTTGATCATCTAAAATCTATTTTCCATATTAAACTTTTGTAATTTTTTGTAGAATTCTCTTCGCCTAGTTTCCAACTACGTTGAAATCACTCGTAATTGAACGTATCTCGAGGGTTTACCGTGAGGTGAGACTTTTTCAAATGAAAGTTCTAATCGATATTTCGATACATGGTGCTCGGTACGCTGCGCGTTACATTAACGAAGAGTAACCGATTTTTTCGATAGTACACGGTTACACGAGGAAAAAGATATTCGTGCGTTGAACAGATTGGAAAATAACTTACAAATTTCGCGTCGGATAATTGGATTAGAAGAACTGGCCTTTCAAATGAACCATTGAAAGACGGTAATATCGTTGTTACGTTAGAAACACGCAACGACCATAAGGCCGGAAAATTCGCCATTATTTTCCGTAAGACCGGAAATCTTGCCGTTAGGAAATGTGCGGCCTCGAGGTCCACCGTTGCACCTAATATAACGTTACCCTCGTAATATCTCCCTGCACCTATTACATGTTACCCTCGTAATGATTCTTCGTCGTCCACTTCTGACAGCTTATCAATATCATTTACTCTCGCGTAAGGCCAACTCTGTATAAATATTTATTATCTTCGTGCAACAGACAGTACAATTTTTATACAATGGGCTATTTCCTATCACTCCTGTCAAGTATTCGCCGTACGTGTCATCCAGTCGGAATTTTCTACATTAACGTATAATAACGTATAATCTGTATTTGCGTGGGATGAAGATTTTATTCGAGAAAACAGCGTTTCGTACGCACCAACGTAATATTATCATGTTCTTAGGGGAGGAAAAATAAGAAAGGAAAGTGTCGCGTTTTCTTCACAAAGACACGAAATTAGTCGTCTGGTTAAGAATAGCAGCATGAAACTTACCGTCTCGTATCACGCCGCTTCCCAGCTGCCTCCATTTGCTGAAGGTAGTGCCGCCTTCATCCGGCGTAACCGATCCGGTTGTTCCGGAATCTGGTTGCGTCGTCACCATCTACGACAGAAAAAAGTATTCTCCGTAAGGACAGCCTTTAAAACGAAGCTTGGTCGCCGCGAGTTGCGCGACTCTCGCTGGATTATTATAGCCGGAGGTAGATGATGAACGTAATCGAAGCTCTACCGCTCCTAACAGCGATAACTGCGAGGAACATGGTCGATTTCTAAGAACTTAGGATGCTTTCTCTTCGTCGCGTGTCGCGATCTTCGTTACAAATATCGCTGGCTTGGTGGATTTTACGAGCGCGATGAGCGGTTCTGTACGTGATATGATTTTTCAATTGCAACGGTATGGCGATATGGATACTTACGAAGTCTGTCTGTGAATAGAGGATAATTTTACACGCCCATTCATAAGCATTAGGATATCTACGGTTCTCGTGCAGAACGTGATAATTAACCTGGATTTTCGGAGAAATGGAAGAGGTTATTTTCGTGTAAAATTATGAATCAAATCAAAAGCAGATAATACAGTAGTATAAGTTTGGAAAATCTGTTTACAGGAATTACAGTAAATTATTAATTATATGCTGGCTGCACGGTGCTGTCGTGTTGAGTCAAAAGCACGTATCTGCAACGTTCGCTCGAAGCAAACCAATGCTGCCAGATAGCGTAAAGTTGGTTTACACGTATGTGTATTAAATAACAAAGCCGTATGTGCGTTGAAAGCGAAAATATAGCGGTTTGTATTTCGAGCTTACGTGAAATCGATGCCTGGTTGTTGAATAGTAAAATACTGATTTTTTTCAAAACCATCGTTCGAACGGATATGTCTATTTGAATTAACGCGGCAGGATGTTTCAATGGAGAAAATTCGTAAAGCAAAGTAAAGCACAGTGGCTACGAATAGTATTCGCACACGATAGAATATTGATCACAGTATTCGCATATTAATCCTAGAAAAGTTAAGGGAAGGTGAAAAACTGTCCACAGAATTCGAAACGTTAATGAACTTCCGAAAATCTCAAACGTCTTAGGATTAATTAATTAGTTGTAATTGTAAGTGTATTTAATTTCGCGTCGTTTGACAATACGTACTTTCATACGACCCGTTTAATGCGAAAGTGATGTAAGTGAAGAAAGTTGATTACCGGATAATGAAGGGGCAAAGTAAAAATTTTGTGAAGCTTCGAGTTGGCGATCCTCGCTTATTCTGCTATCCCCTGAGAAACTAACGAAGATATATTTCCGCGACTTCTGCGCAAAACAGAATGAAGGTCGCGCCAGCAAATAGGCAAAAAATTGACTTACACCACTTTTGCATTAAACGGCTCACATATACATACAATATATTCGCAGGTATCCTTATTTTCCACGAACGCGTCTTTTAATCAACTTCTACGTTTCATTCCCGTTGTTTCAAACTTTGTACGCTATTTTTGTACACATCATACGTGTTCCTATCTCGTATACCTGAAAATATCAAACAATTCCAATGCGCCTCCGTATAAAGAAAAATACGTATCCAAAATAGAATCTGTAGATCGGCGAGAATATACATCGATCGATCACTTACAAATCAGCTCACGATTTCTTTTTATTCGTTGTTTATTAACGAAACCCAGTCTCGATTGGATAGCTCTTTCGCTCGATCGAAAATATCACACGCGGACGTACAAATAAAACGGCGACAGGCTGTTAGACGACTTCCTTACCAGCATGGATATATCCCGAAGCAGCGAAAGCGTAGCCAGTTGAAAAGTCAAACACTCTGGCGACCTATATTTACAGTAACTTTTCCTCTGCCATTATCACGGCAAATAGAAAACGCTTATAAAGTATAGTCTAACACTACTGTCAAACGAAGGTTTGAACGGGAGGTCAATATTTTTGTCGACCTAACGGTTATCTCGGGTTCGTGGACGTTCGTTTCTTTTTTAAGGTCGCACGATCCACGCGGAGATTGACTTCTTGACCCTCGATAACTCGGTGGTATTCGCTGCATCGCGGTTGAATAAAATTGAACATCACACAGACCGAGAGCCAATCTAATAATCGGAATGTAAATCGTCGTTTCTTTGGCATGTTATCAGCCATTTTCTTCCGCTCTTCGTTTCCATATCTCTGTGCTCTTCGATTCTCTATGCCAAATATTCAGGTAGCATGTCCGCTACGTCTCGTGTACAGCGCCAGCCATAAATCGAACCGCGTCAGACGGAAAGTACTTCCACTTGACTACGTGTTTATCCATCGTGTGTTTTTTATTTGTTTGTAAATATAAATACGCGTAACCATTCCATTGTTCACAGGAATTTTTTTAATAATTTTCGGTCATGTTTCTTTAATCGGAGAAACGAATTCTCGGATAAATGAGATCTAAAGGGGCTACCTCGTTTAAGAGATTGAAGAGAGCTGTCTCTTTCTGAAGATTAGTAACGATATACCGTTAACAAGGTAAAAGAACGTAACAAACGATAAATAAGAGCGAAACAACCGATAAATTGCACGAAACACAAAAAACAATTGCAGAAATACTGATTTGAAGAAGAATTGTAATTTGTTGCTAGAGAAAGATTGGGAAGACAGATTCGAAGACAGACAAAAAGAAAACGTTTGGCACATACGCGTGTAATAATATACGATGAATATTCTATATTTCTTTTCATACGAAACACAGACGTTACTTTAGTCTGTTGAAGAAATTACTTCGAGAAAAAGTCTACACCTTTTCTCTTGTATATCCGTGACCTGGAGACCGCTGTTACGAAGAGAATAGAATTTAGTGAAAGAGAAGAAAATTCGAAATAAGAAGAGATCAATATTATCGTGCCTTTGAATATAAATTTTGTTTTGCATAGAAACAAAAGAGCTATAAGTAGATTTCTATTGCTGTTTCTGGTAGCCTTCAGCTAGAGCTACAAGGTTAATTAACTTTTTGGTAATATCCTTTGCTATAAATATATAAACGTGCTCCCTATCACCCTTCTTCCTATTTTATTGTAACACTGTAAAAGTGAGGATCTAGATTAACATACTAATACTTATACTTATACTTATTTCAATATATTTTTCCATTACAAGTTCATCCACTCGTTCCTCTATCAGTCAACTTCAACACAGTCGTTGTATCACAATTCGACTATTCGTCGTTATTTTTCTTTCTTTCCTTTTGTCTGCGAGTAATTCATTTTTATAATCGAAGCCCTGTTGTACTATTACGAAAGCCTGTAACACGTGTTCCATGATCTTGAACAACGTGATTACAATGGATCGTACTGTACGCTGGTCTCTGATACATGCATACAAATTCACAGAGGCGGAACGCCAGCATGTTCTGTCCTTCGCCCTTCGATCCACGAACAGAATAGAACGCAGGCTCGGCTTTTGGGAGGATTCCAAAGAGGCCAAGAGGAACGCGCGCTATCGTAATCCGAGTGAGCGATGGAATCCCGGAATGCAAATTCAACGGGGAATATTAAACGGCCGATATTCTACAGTGGCCTTCTGGTAATGCACAGCCGACGCTCGGCTCGGCCATATGGCGTGCCACGAGCTTTTGTTAGGCGGCCGGAAAACGAAAATGCGGTCAAACCGTGACCGAATCGAAACGTGTATACATACTGCGTGCATATGTCGAATAACGCGGATTCGCGCGTTTCTCTACGCTACCGAAGTAGTACGAGTCGCTAAATGGCGCGGCCTTTCGCGCTGACGATTTCAATCGACGAAATTTTTATGCATCCCATTGTAACGCTTCCACTTTTTTGTCCTTTTTCGAGATTGCGTGGCCGTACAAAAGCACGTGTATGTATTGTTAACGAGAAAATTGTAGGATGAATGGACGTCACCGGAGATGGAAAATCGAACTACCTTTGAACGATTTGGCGGTACGAAGTGGATATAGGCGGACTTTTCTAAGAATAACAGACGTTGAAATGAATATTGTGCTTTCGGTCTTGTCGCCAGTTTTAAAATTAGTTTATCCAAAGATTAAGATTTGTGTGCTTTTATCGTCGAAACGGCAAGAGTATTTAAATTCACGGCTGATAATACAGAACGAAATTAACGAATAAAATCTTCTATTTACAGAGGCTAAAATCTTTTTTACAAGGTGATAGATGTGTCTCTCGATAAATGTAAATTGCAGTCTTAAATTAATATGTCAACGCGCAAATGATAAACCTTATAAAGTGAGAAATTCTCAAGTTATTCTCTTTTATTACTTTTTATCAGAACTAATCGCAAATTAAATATTTTCCCCTGCCGCTTCAAAATCACGTGCAAATATTTTCTTGGTTCCATACATTTTCCGGTTTCTATAATTAAAAGAAACAGGAAGATAAGGGAAGATTCTCGAAAATTGATTAAATTTCCATCGTATTTATTAGAAGAAGAAACATTGAAAAAATGTATTTGTATATTAAGCCGATAAGTATATCTGCCGATCTTTTGACATTTGCACAAGAACAGGCAAAATAGCGGGCAAGCGAATTGTGCGTGAAACGTAATTCATTAGTGTTGGATCCGTGACAAATTCAACGCAATCCTCGTGAATCTTTCGCGAAACAAGCCGTTGCTTCGTGAAACTCAATCTGGAAATCCACGGTTTTGATCAAACAAACCCGGATATCAGTTACTAACACAAAGCACCGCTTTTGTTGAGATTGCTACCATTCGTTCGACCAAAATTCCTTTATTCAATTTATTTGTTGCTCTCTCCCGGTACAACCAGACGAATCTAACAAGTGGAAACTATTAGAGAACCACTTATTCCGAAATTAAACGGCTTTATCTCCTTGCAAATACTTTAAACATAGCGTAACAACGTTACGATGAAACACGATTTACATATTCTTTTCGTAAATAGAGAATCAATTTACAAACGATAAAGATTAAACAGTAGATTTTTCTCTTCCCTTCTGTAAGCTATTTTGAACGATGTTTCATACAGCGGTGGCTAACATTTTCTGCGTTCTCCTGGATAGATAACAACAAAGTGTGGTCCATTAGTAGAATTAAAGAATCTCTTTGACTGCACGAAAGTAAAGTCTGTAGAAGGAATTAGGGTCAAAAAGTGAGAGACGTGCAGGGATTTGTAAGATATCTCCAATTGTCTATAAACCCATTGTAATACGAGATTTCTACGGTTGCGACCAATTAGGTCAATCAGAGGCAGCAATGGAGAATGCTTTAATCGAAGATTCTACGTAGAATCATAGAATGATGGAAATCGACGTACTTCGTTGTTATTGCCGTTCTGTTTGGTCACGTACATTTGAGAATTCATTTTTGCTTGGCTCAATAGTACGCACAGACATACAGATATTATCTTGAGACAATTAACGAATAATTAATTTTATTTATTATCTCGTATTATTTTTTCGGGCGCGTATCGTCCAAGTATTAATTCGTTTCAGATATAAATAAAAGCGTACAATAGAAATTCGTTTAAATTCGTTTAATTGAAATGTTCATCGTATTTTATATGAATTGTTCGAAACTGGAAAATCGATTCGAAAACATATAGGAAATTATTTTACTCGATAAATCAGTACACAAACAATCGACGTGAACAAAGAATAACGAATGTGTATTGTCTGCTTTCAGCAGGCGACTTTTGAATTTTATAATAGACAAACGAGATAGTTAAACAATTATCTGTTACATTTATACCATCGGTATTTTAGAAATTATTCGTGCACACCAGTTATATATAAACAGACGACTGCCCGAACTTCTACGTTATTAAATATACAATATTTATTTCATTCCTGATATTTTATTCATTCTCCAGACGCGAGATGTTTCAATTTATTCATCTAATCTGCTATTGACTTTATAAAGCTATTATTGCAGCACAATAACGTGGTATAAAATAGGATATCAGCATCGTATTTTTCCATCAGCCGTATATTCAGCATTATTAAAGCCATTTTTATACATGGTAATATGAGAAGCTAATTGAAGAATTTAGAAGAGTTTATAACAGTCATAAAAATGGATTAAATTTCTAATTAAGATTCTGACTAAAGTTCAAACTAATAAATTTTGCAAAAATTAGTCCTCTCGCGGGAATATACAATGATACGTTTTTATTCGCCAAACTACCATGCCAGGAGCAATAAAATTTAATTCCTACTTTTAATTCCAACATTTGCAATTAATTTCTGTGAAAAGTTACGCTGCTCTAGAACACACAACATAAATATACGCACAGAGACAACTTCATTATGCAAATAGCCATAACTTTTTGATACAAACGAACGATATTATAAAGCAAACGATACCCTGTATTGTTCGAAAGATTTCCAGAGGAACATTCGTTACTCGATATTGTCTGCATTATCTCCCTTCTGTAAATCGAATGTCAACTTTTCGTCCTATCATTCACCAACAGGTATAAAGATCCAACGCGAAACATTTTTCATCGCAAGGAGTTTTCCTCCCGGACCTTTTTTCCCCAAGTACCCAATCCAACCGTCTACCCAGCGAAACGAATCTCTGAGTTATTTATGCAGTAGCCTCTTTTCCTTTCCTCGCCTTTTATCGGCAGAGACAAAATCAAATAGAAATTTTCACCGGCTTAATGCCACTGTAGCAACGTCGCGAAAGTATAAAGGATTAATAATTTTTAAAAGTCTAAATCGACGATGAGAAGGTATATGTGGACTTCATTCGCATCTCTTCATCGATACGAGTCTATCGTTGTAGCTCGAGGATGTTCGATTCGTTCTATGTAAATTCCACCCTGTTCAACATATCGATTGTCAAAAACTTTCCAAACTTTCCAAACATTTGAATTTATTATCCCGCTTGAGAAAAGCCAAGACTCCTCGTTCGACTTGGTAGCGTGTTGTATCATACTTTTTACGCATCTTCAAATGTTCCGGTTGACATTTCTTTCGATTTTCCTAATATTCTTTGCTACTTTTTATTAGAAATCCGGTAGTATCGATGGACTTTATTGTATTTCTAGCAGGTAAATACCTAAGAAATTCAAGCTACGTGGAGTATCATCTCAGCTTGTTCGTAGAGTAACAAAATCTGACGCGACATGTAACAAATTTGATGTTAAGGAAGAACGTCCCCAAAGGCCGTGCTGGCCCTAGGAAATATAATCCAGCCGTCTCGATCTTGACACGATCTTGAAACAATGCCATTTAGTCCGTACTCGAGGCGTGCAGCCAGTATTACAGAGGAATATAATTCATCGTCAGTCGGTCCTAACTCACGTCAGATTGCGGTGATGCAAAGAAATAAGGCCATGTTGAAGCTCGGTCGTGTGTGTAGACGTTGTAAATCTGGCGGGAACGCTATGGATGAAATGCTAACTGTTTGCGTGAGAATGTGCGCCTGTCTGTTTTACGTTGTTTCTGGATCACCTCCAAAGATTTTCGTAAATTGCCACCATCAATATATTTTATTCGCTTGACAAAAAAGGCGCAATAAAACTGTCTCTTTTTATTACCGTTGCTACGAAGACGACGATTTTTTATCCCACCCATTTTATTAAATTTATTTATCAGCTTCTCGTGTCTGCTCGATTTAATTTAATGCGGAAGAAAAATTGTTGGAGTCGGAAGAAAGTGTCGAACGGTTCCTAAGATTTCAATTAGCACGCCGTACCATGCAAATGACAAAAATATATGAAATAGTTAAAATAGTGAAATACTCTGACAATACTCGTGACATTTAATACGCGAAACAAATTTTTTCCTCAGATTCCGCTTCTTTAATTGCATTCATACAGATGTGAATTTGTATAAGAATTATCGTATAGAAATGATAATACCAAATAGTATTAATTAAGATGGAGAATATAAATGATTACCTTTTTGACGAAGGATACCACGTGCGCAGGTATCATCATGAATGTAGTGGCGTAGCCTGTCTTCGATAGGCAGAAACGGAGGAAATACTCTTTCTTTTAGCTCCCTGTTGCGCCTTCTTTGGCGTTCTGGTTTCCGGCTCGGGTTACCGGCATAAAGTTGTTCTCGTGCTAGATATCCGCTGTGTTGTTCGGCCTCGTTTCACAATAAGTTGTCAATGTACCAAAAACAAGATTGCTCCAACCAAAATCGATAGAATGCCGAGCCACTTGGCTCACCCTTTTGCCAAAAAGGCATTCCCATGAACTTTGACTTGTTTTACACCGGGTATCATGGAAAATCTCCCTCGGGAAATGGAACTGCAAATGACCTGAAATAAATACGATATTTTATGTTAAACACAGTACCACACATATAGGCTTATTTCTATTGTAGTAACTAAGATCATATTAACAGAGAAATTTAATAACAGAATCGATCGACTGAAATCGACCGATTAATAAATTGATCATATTAAAAACTGTTAATTTCCGTTCATCAAACTTCTCGATGCGAAGAGACAGAAATGTTTCTCTGTTTTTAATCTGGCCTTAACCTATGCTTCAAATAACAGTGGATTAATCTGCGATGATACTTCTAGCATTTGAGAAGAAATTATGATACTTTTAATAGTAATTGGAATCCTATCTTTAGATAGTAAAGGTTGAAATTGTTTGAAATACGTGTAACGTTCGAGAAATAATCGGATTAATATGGTATTATTTAATTTAATATTGTTTCATTACTATAGTAGATACTTTAATGAAAACTTCACGACTAGATATATTGATAGCGCTGTATTTTATGTAACTTTACACTGTACACTATTTTATGTTTAACATTCATTGAAAACCCATTTTACTGATATCTATGTCGGAAATAATTTGGATACTGCTTGAATATTTATAATTAATGATTTTATTACTATTTTGCGATGACTGGAATTAATATCGTAGATAGAGAAATTTTTAAATATCGTTTTAAATCAACGATATCTTTATAATCTACGAAAAAATATTATCCTCTTCCGAGTCTAATGAACATAGTAAATCCGTTACTGAAATCAGTGTAGCAATTACATAGCTCGTAATATCCTTAATCTTATCAGAGCAAATATACTTGGCTAAGTATATCTATATTTGTACAATAATTTGTTACATTTCAATCATCGTGTGTAAACAGAAAAAACATCGATATTCACATACCTATCGTTGTATTAATCGCTACGACTTATTGTAGTGATCGTAATAAGTACGTCCGATAAAATGTTAACTTTAATCAAAATAACGTCATTATTTTTATCGCGTGATTAAGTAAACAACAACGTCGTCAGTATATTTATCAACATAATAATATCACGAAATTTAAAATGTTGCTACTTAGAGAAAGTCATGTGCAGAACTAACACAAAGTCACTTTACCCTCTACCATCAAGTAAACATACGAAACTATTTCACTTTAAGTTCAAACATTAATTAAGTCTATGATAAGCACTCCCTATCCGCGTCGAAAGTGACTGTTTAATAATTTACGTTGATACTGTACTGTCATCCGAGATACTTCATTCGTGCATAGTGACATAATCACCGATGTGTCCTGAAACGACAATATTTTAACTCACTTAAGTGCTTTTAATACGCGGAATACAGTTTCTAAAATATTACAGTAGTTTCCGGTATAGCTGCTGTTATTCAAAGAAGTCCACTTAGATCAACATTTTACAGAGAATTATTCTAAAAAAAAAAAAAAAAAAAAAAAAAAAATTGGGTCTACTTAGAATTTCGACATTTTTTCCTACCCAGTTAATTATTATTAAAGTGTACGAACGCGTTATTTTTTAATTGGTAGAGCTACCTCTGTACCAGAAATCTAAATTAATTATTTAAATTGCTGCACAAGTTAATTCCGAGTTCAGTAAAATAAAGTTTATTTCTTAGTTATAAAATTATATGTCAGATTTTATGACGAAACGTTACGTTCATTCCAAAAGTTCATCTATTCGCGTTACGCAACAATACCTAATCGCTTTCGGCCGCAGTTAAATAGCTTAGAATTAGGATTACCTAATTCTAATTATACAATCGATCGTCTATAAATTCAGCTGCGTTCTCCAGCTTCGAATGCAACGAACAGAATTCATAAAACACGGGATAATCGCAATCTGTGTATTCTCTCAATAGGTACGTGACACAGAACGATTTCGTGTAAAGTGAAATTCGTATTTATTTTTTACTATCGATATCAGAGCAGTGAGATATCAGACACGCATAATCGCTGTACCATGAACGATTGAATGTTTAAAACAAAGATATATAACATACTTCGCATTCGCTTGGCGCGTTTGATGAAAATCTATATTTTTTAACGACACTGAGAAAGACAAAAGGTACGATTATCTCTACAAAGTAACCAAATATAAGTGACTTAATACCGAAACATCAAAAAGAAGGAAAGGGTAGTATTATATCTGAAATTGGTATAAGGCTGCAAGAGCACAGAGAACGAATTTGATGTACATTTAGACGAGTTGAAGATATTGGAAACCGGAGCAAAGAATGGAAGATCGAAATTCAGTAGCTTTCGTAGCTTTCTTTGCGATAAACGGACGTTAAGCTGGCTTTGGAATACGTTTATTGGTACTTTCGCCATTGTCAGACCAATCGTTTCGACATTTCTGGTATTACAGTAATTTAAATACCACTGGTGATTTATAATTTATAATATATATTTAATGTAACTCATTATGTGCGTGTAAGATTATTATCATTATTTAATTTAACCATTATTATATATACAACCATTTATTGATATGCGGTTAATTTATAATTACAGTATTATGAAACCATAGGTATAAATTGTACAGCAGATATTTTTAATTTTTCTTTTTTTTTTTTTTTTTGAACATTGAAAACAATTAATTACTTGATAGATCTTAAACTTAATAGATCTATAACGTTATAAACATCTAAAAATATATTGTATTTTTATCGTTTGAATCCTTTATATCGTTTGCGAGGTAAGTATGACGAATAGGTACTTTATAAAAGTAGAGCCGGAAAGGATCACTTTGTACGGAAGGAAAGCTTTCGATATCTTCAAGTTATATTTCTATTCAGGAGGAATAGAAATATAACACGCGCTACGTGTTTAGCAAAGATTACAGAGTTATCGTGTGTTGTAAATTGTAGGAATCTGAGTGAAGAATCAATGTGGAACTGAAACGATTCAATTACACTTTGAGGAATGACCATTCAGGTATATTTAATCAATTCTGTAAAGTATCAGATTACATTGCGATGAAATGAGAGGATCGTGTTTTACGAGTACATAAAAGTGCTCTAAAGAGCGGAAAAATAAAACAATTTCTATCAACAATCGCAGCAATCGCGTTTTTAGAACGCTAAATCGTAAAATATTTTTACCACTAAGTTTCTTACGTGTTTAAATGGAAAAACATTTCTAAAATATAATAATACAGCGATAGATAAATTATTGATAATAACAATAAACATAATAATGAAATTAAGAAATATTAAATAATAACGAAGTAAGTGAAGATCGAAGAAAATTATCTATAATTTTATACAATAATCATTTTTATAGAAATATATTTATATACATGATCGATACGTTTTTTGTTTCTCCATGATCTATACAAAAGTATTACGATACTCGTATCATAATGAAAATTCTTAGAATATCTCCAAGTGTAGATCGTCGATTTTGTCAATACTAATACTGACAATAAACATAATAGTGAAATTAAGAAATATTAAATAATAACGAAGTAAATGAAGATCGAAGAAAATTATCTATAATTTTATACAATAATCATTTTTATAGAAATATATTTATATACATGATCGATACGTTTTTTGTTTCTCCATGATCTATACAAAAGCATTACGATACTCGGATCATAATGGAAATTCTTAGAAATTCTTAGATTTTGTCAATACTGATACTGACATATACATTAAATTATACATCATTCGATATCTTGCCTAATGAAATCCTTTTGTTTCCTACCGTGTCACAGTTATAGGTTGTCCGATTTGCGTGCAACGTTTTATATATGATTATACGTATATAGTAAATATTTAATAATAATTTGAACAGTCAAAAACAGTTTGTCATTTACGTGACATAATTGCACGTGGTCGTAATTCAATGGCCAGAGAAGCTGTACGTTTTCCTCCATCAACATCATTGTTCGGCCCTATCGATCTCGATAATTAATTTTGAGCGGCGTCCAGCTTCTTCCTTCAGAACATGGAGAAAACGAATTCCACGGAGCACGCAGCGTAAATAAGGAATTGCTAAGGAGTTGGAGCTCCTTCGTTGGGATCATTACGAGATAAACTAATATGTGCCGGACCATTATGAGCGTCATGCTTGAAATTCCACACCGCCTCCGTTTCCACCTTTATCCGGCTTCTTTCTCCCTTAGGAAGACGTCGAATCCTATCTACGCCTTTTATCCTGTTCGCTCCACTTCCTTAGTCCCATAAAACATTTAGCACAGAATTTTACGCAATCTTGTTCTTACCTTCGGTTAATTTGAAAGCCGGAGTACGAGTTTCGTTAATCTCGGACTTGTAACGAGAACAAAAATTGAATAACAATATTGTAAATGGGTAGCGATACTTAATTGAAAACGAAAATGGCATTAACGCAATGAACGTTGTATTTTAGTTAGTTATGATCTTACTTCGTTAATTTCGTTCGTTCCGCTCACATTCTCGCGATTAATTGCTATCTATTCGTTCCTGTGTTAATACTTAAATTTAATAGCTTCTGCGTCACGTTTAAAGCTCCGACATCGTTATTTTCAGAGCGCGATGTTTCCTTGTATTTGTTATTTCAAAAATATACCAACAGCCTTAAATTCATTAAAACTGTATCAAACTTTTCTCCACTATTATTCTCTTTCCATTGAAAATCAACGTACGGTTCGAATATTCGTGAAAGCCGGTTTTTTTTAATCACGACGAAATGGCCAGAATTTTTCGACCTCCAGCATCTCCCTAAATTTTTACGCAAATTTCGCAGCATCCAAGTTTTATTTCGCCCTGATATCGATTCGTAGCCACACCGTCTAAGGTATCCCGTCTACCATCGAAATTTTTATCGATACTCCGGAAAGTTTCGTCGGCGAGAGAGCAACCACGTCGAGAAGAAAATTCCACCAACCCTCGTCTCGTCTCGCTTGCGGACCGAGCTATGTCCGTCGATGAATCCGTCGAATATTCTGACGAACGTATGGGTTTACATTGGGCTGGAGGCTGAATAAATTACCAAGAGTATATCAGACAGGCAGTGCAGATGTTACAAAAGACGAGGTCGTAGGAAACTACGAAAATCCGAATAGAGGCTTACTTCTATACCCTCTCAGGCATAAAATCAACTCGGTGAGAGTATTCAGTATGTCGATTACGTTCCCGAAACGACACTCGAGCGTGAGAGTGTGCTCGATCCTCTCTAATATCTCCAGCTTTAATATTTTTGTTCTGACTCGAACAAAGAGTTTCGAAGATTACGTTTACGGTTACGGTTTTGGGTGTTCCAGCTGATGCGTTTGAAGGGTCAGATCTCTCGGTTTTAAGCCACGGAATGCTTTGTCGTTGAGAGTAATTTAATTAAAAATCTTCTTAGTTAAATTAAGTTAGAAATGTAGCAAAAATTAAGTAAACGTGCAAGTATATTGTAACAATTTATAGTTACGTTTCGTTAAATTTATTGGACGCTATTGTCTTCTCCTTCTAAATAATCCTTAATAATCTAATAATAGATAACGCAGATTTGATCAAGTTAGTTTCAAGTGTTAGTCTCAGAATACAATTTTTTGACGACAGATGCTTTAAACTGATAACAGTTTACTGCCATCGCAACTACTTCATTCGGGAGACAGAATAGTGCCATAACCGTCAATGTATCCTCAAGAGGCAATATTTTGTCCTAGTTAAATGCTTTTAGCACGACATATAATTTCTTGATTATTGAGCAAGCAAATTTACTCGACTTATTATTACCGAAGAAAATTTTCTTTTTCAAATTACGATACGATATTGTTTGTACGGTACTTTCGCAAATTTCGAACTTTCATAGTGATTATAAAAATGAAAGGAGAGCCATATCTGAAAAAAAAATGTTTTCCACGAACTTTAACAATTTACAATCCGAACATTTTTATGCGATATTTTGTTACAGTCGTGCAACAACTCCACTACATTTTACATAGCGAAACTTTGTAAAACCAAATATTTTGTTCCGAAAGGAAATACGTTATAAAGTTTGCAAATTTATTACATGTACGTATAATTATCTTTATGAATTTAAAAAATAAAGAACGTGTCCGCGCAAATACATAAAAATTAAATACAGATTTAACCGACGATTTTGATACGATTTGCTCGAACATAACTTATCATTTTCACTGAGTTATTTCCACACTGATAACCAATATCGTATATTTTCATATGTATTTTTATATCTATCTGCCGTGTAAATGTAAAATCTAGAACCAGACATACGCAACAACTTCCTTTTTTTTATCACTATTTTTTTCGATGCAAAAAGATACAAAACAAAATTGTTACCGGCGTTGCACTGGTATCGATCTAATACAAACAGTTAATTTTTATACTGATACAATTCTTCCATCGGATGGTACAACCTGTTGTATACAGCTTCGCTTTTTTTATCAGAAAAAAAAAGGAATACAAGACAAGATATTTTCATTAAGGTAAATTTTGATATCGACACAACTATTGCATCCAACAGTACAAATTGTGTTTCGTTTAACAATGGTCGTGTCTCTTTAAACCATAAAAAAAAATCGGTCTCTCGATCTCGATAAAAAGAAAAAATTTCCTTCCTCTACGCTTTTGTGACACGGGCTTCCCCGCCCCTTGGATCAATGTCTTTCTATCGCGGAGGTGAATCTACTTATCTCGGGGTTATCACGGTATAGAAGTAGAACCTTATAACCAAGTCTCCGACACAGAAAATCATCAAAGATCGTGTTATTAATGGCGAAGCGCCATAAAATGAAGTTGCATGGAGGAACAACGGCGTTCAATATCGATAATGTAATAACATAAATGGAATTCGAACCGTAGCTAAACGAATCCGATCGCGATATTTAAATCAATTTCTTTTCAAATGGAAATCCGAACCCTTTTGTTCGAATGGAAAAAAACCTGCTGACTTTTACGATAATCGTACGACCTACACGGATATTTAAAACGAGATATGAAATTGTTTCATCAGATATATTTAATAACAGTGTCGTATACAATAGAAAATTTCTCAATGATCTTTCGATAAAACGAATTTTCAAAAATATTCCAAATAATATTGTCCGCATACTATTGCGTCGTACAATATGCCGATAATATTTCTGTTTAAATGGAATTAATGTTTCCTATTTATGTAGTAATCCGTGAGAATTTCCGACAATAAATTTTTCGCTTTATTCGCTTTATTTGTTTCAAAAAAAGTAGGGGCAACATATGGTTAACGTATTGTTAGCACTCAATGCATTAAATAATTCTAGAGATATTTATTTTATATGAAAAACAACATATACTCTCTACCTATATACGTATTTTGTTAATAATTTAATTATAATACTGTACATTAAATTGTACTCGGTTAAATTTTGAGCTACGCTCTTTGCTTCCCTCTTCAACAATAACATTAACTATAACAAATAATGTAGGAAGAGAAATTTAATGAAAATAATCAGAAGAAAGGGAAAAACGTGATAGGAACTTAACTGTTGAATTCTGCTAAAACCGATAAGAAAAAAAGAAGAAAAAAGAGGTCAGAGGTCGAGGACACAGGTATAAAGTAACAAGACGGATTTTTTAATCCTTTTAACGTGAAAGAAGAAGGCTTATAACTGTTCTCAATTGATGTTTCTTGAGACCAATCGTGATAAATTGCAGTTGGAAGATCGACGTACCGTGGATCGAGCTCTAGCTTGTACACAGGGATTACATTGCTCACAAAGAGAAGACAAATCTTTTTCATTTTCTTCTTACCAAAGGCTGTTAAAGTATCCTAGCCCGACCATAGTAATCGTAAAAGTAATTCTATCCTGCATCGTACTATTCAAACTTGAAAATTGTTTTCGTTGATTTAAAAGATAATAATTGTATCAATAAAATCGCATTGCGCGCGTTGGAATTTTGAACCAACATATTTGTTAATCCTTCTTTTATGCTCGAATCTCTATAATTCAATATTGTGTATTTGGATTAATTGAATTTTTTCATATTGAGATTCGCCAGATCCTATTTTATTTATTTCTATATAAATTGATCACTGTAACGTTACTAACGCAAATACGATTCATTCGTACTTATTAATTTTCTTCGTTTATAAGCATAATACCAATACGATAGTAAGAAGTATTAGAAATCAGGGACTGTCTTACTTGATATGGAAATAAAGATCCTACTGATTCCCAATATCGATAGTTTCACCGTGATCGTTTTCAATTCTCCAAAATATCTGTTTCCCCGCTTCAGTCTGATTTCGGTGAAGGAAAAAGGGTCACTTTAGATTTTACTGCTCAAGGGGGTATTTTTCAAGAAGAAGAAAATCGATCGCAAACACTTGGCCGATATCTCTCGCCAGACATTCAACAATGCTTTCCCGTCGTCTTGATGCTTTGAAACTATGTAGTTGGCGGCTACCCAAGTACCGACTGTTACTACTTGTTGCGGATGTCCGACGCGCTACTACTTACTACACTAAGGATCGCCCTTGTTTTATCGATGTTTTCGCCTTCGTCTATGGGACAAATGGGACGCCCCGCGGCTTTCGACATTACCCTGCCCCTAATGTCATCTTCTTTTTGCCAAGGAAAGTACAAAGCAGGTTCTTCTAGCTCAGAAATATCCGATAATCGGCGTGTTCGAACTTCCGCTACCTAAATACAGTAATATCGGAACGATATCGATAACGTCCCCCGTTGTATCATATTTCACCTCAATTTTCTTTCTTGGAAGAAATGGATTTCTCTACGATAACGCGTCGATTTATCTGGATGCTAATTCCCGTGGGATACGCTCATAAACCTTATGAAATAGAATTATGAATAATATAAAACTTGTCGTTCTAAGCTAGTTTATAGGAACTATTATATTATGCAGTGAATACTATAGAAGCATAAATCCACGGAGAAGATATATAGAAGCTACAATCTCGTATAATAGAGGTGAGAGATACTATAAATGAAATGTCACGAAAGTCGTGCTTTATTTCCTAGGAAGCTCGCTAAAGACGCAATTCTTTTTGTTTTATTCGACTTTCTTCGCGTTATCGTGATTGTTACAAAATAGATATCCAACGTTTAAATCTCAAATGATCGTCATAACCGAGCAAGTTTAACCATTTGACTACAAACGAGTGTGATCATGCTCTTAACACATTCGCAGGGAATCACGCCATTTTGCGGTCATGCTTGCTTAAATAGAGGTACGGACGACACATTCTCATTTGTTTCATCGTTTGTTCGTTAATATTTCCACGGCACATTAACGTTATAAAGATACTTACAATTAGAGGAAGACTTAGTCCGAAATTACTGTTTCGTTTATTTTTAGCATTTACGTAGCGAGTTTAGTGATATTGCAATGTGTAAAATAAAGATGATAAGTGAAGATAAGAAACCGATGATATTTTAAATTATATGTACCAGGTGTGTAAATATGAAACCGGAATTTTTGTATAGAAAATGCACGTTTATTGTATGAAAATGATTAAAAATATTTTATTCGAAGTATTGCCCATCGCTAGCTATACATTTTTCCCACCTGTCTGGCAATTGGTGCATGCCACGCCAAAAAAACTGTCGCTATTTTGAGGCAAACCAGTCATCGAGGCATTTTCGTACATTTTCGTAAGAAGTGAAGTGCTGGTCAGAAAGTGCGTGTCCCATCGATGCAAATAAATAGTAATCGGACGGAGCCAAGTCTGGTGAGTAAGCCGCGTGCGAAAGTATTTCCCAACTGAACGCTTCAATCGTTTCCTTGGCCGGTTTTGCTGTATACGACGGTGCATTATAATGAAGCAAAATTACTTTGTGTTGCCTTTTTTGATATTCTGGTCGTTTTTCACGCAAAGCTTGATTCAAATCGATCATTTGTTGTCGGTAGCGCTCGGTATTAACGGTTTCGCCAGGTTTTAACAGCTCATAATAGATCACACATAATAGATCATTCTTCGTTCCTCTTCGTCAAAATTGCCACTTCTGAATTTTTTAAACCACTCAAAGCACTGTGATTTACCAAGAGCATGCTCACCGTAAGCTTCGACAAGCATTCGATGCGATTCTGCAACAGTTTTCTTCAAATGATAACAGAAAATCAATGCTGTCTGCAAATCGTAGTTTCCAGGCACAAAATTCGACATGTTCAACGCTATTACAAATTATGCTGTTGTATGAAACTTGTATTGTTCTGAGTCGAAAATGCTTGTGAGATGTCAACAAAGACTTTTGGCATCAATGACGCAGTTTAGTGATAACTACATTATCAGCTAGGGCCATTTATAGGCAAATTCCGGTTTCATATTTACAGACCTGATATAGTATATATCGAAAACAATATTGAAGCAATATCCAACGAATTCGCAGATTATCTAAAGATATACGCGTGTAATTCTGTGATGTAGATATTCTATCAAGATAATATTATACTTAACAGTTATCGAGTAGATTTAGAAGCAGGAATTAGAAGTAGGGATATAGAAGTTAGCCTCGCTCGAAAATAAGTAGAAGAATATTAATAATTTCCGACGATACTGGAAATATTAAATTATTATACTATAAACGAAGAAACGTATAATTTATAAATACTATAGGTAATAATTAATCGTAGAATTTATAAAACAGCGTTGGTCGGTTAATATGTTATAGAATAATTCATTTCCATAGATAAATATGTTCTATCTTTGACTACGATCATCGAAATTTTCAAAGCTAACGACAAGTAGATTCTTTATACGTAACGAATGTAAAGAATTGTAAAGAAAACAGAAAGAAATGTAAAGAATTATTGTGGCTTGAAATTTAATCTGAAAATGAACTTTATGACTGTTGTATGACAAATGTAAAAGCAGCTAGGAATAACAAATAAACTATAAATAAACTACTAATAAATAATAATGAAGCCGCTCGTTAAAATCTCTTGGAAGCTCTGGATGCTTCGCGAAATTCATCTGCATGCGATAATTTCGTCTCCGCGCTAAGGAGACACGTCTGATAGTGAGACGAGTAGTGGAAAATATAACAGAGGGTGTAAACCCTGCAATCAACTAACAAAGCATAAGCACGTATAAGGGAAAAGTTATAAACTTTCTCGCAAAACTTAGTTTAATCTGGTGAACTCGAATCTTTTAACACGCTACAGGCCCTGATTTCTACAATCGTGACCATGTTCGTGCGCGATGCCAGAACGCAATTAATTATCAAAGATAATGCAAGCAAAAGTTTAATAAAGCATGTCAAAGTTTTTATCTCCATAGCTGTCCCTCGTATTCGTGAACAACAGAAGCTTTGCTTCCTACTGTACATTTGCGCAGCTGTTAATTAATTTCTGTCACTCTCCTTAAATCTCCAGTTTTGAATATCCGAATATCTGTCAAATATCTGTTTGGAATTCAAAATTGGATGAGAGCGCGAATGAGAAACCTATGTAAGTCAATCTTACTTTGTAGTTAGCAGACAAAAATTAATAAATATATATATATTTGTTTGGCATTTTCTCTTCAACTTTATTACGATAAAATTAAATGAAATAGACGTTTGCATATCTTTAATTATTCATTATTTGCTTGTCACAGTGTTACAGTGTTTTGCCCTTATAAAGTATACCATTATCATCATATCATAGCATCATATCCCTTCACGAAAATTGTTAATTCCTAGATATCAGATTAAAGTAGGAAATTACAATTAATCATAAATTTTCTCTCTTACAAGCAAACAAAACTTGACAGTTATTAGATGTAGAAAGTCAACAATACAATAGCAAGTGATTGCCTCGTTATCGGTTTATGATCGACACGCAATCGTCCTCTTATCGACGTAACATTCAGAAATTTGTTATCGCGATTGAAGTGATAGTATTCATAAGTAAGCACATTTATTTGGATATGTTTCATGTACCGTGCCACTAAATAGATGTTAGTTTCAATTAAAGGTAAGTGTATGGAACAGAGTTAAATCATCAATATCCTCATCAATCACGAACTGTTATAAAATCTTTATCATCGTATGTAATTAATAGAATTCTAGGAAAAAGTCTAACTAAATATGAAACTAAATATTGGAACGGAATAATAGAAGGCATTAGACGCTTCTCGTCTAATCCTCATGAAAATTCAATTGAACGGAACCAGGGGGACGCTCGCGAATGCTTGGAGAATGAAACGCGGAACGCATATACATGATGTTAAAGAAAGGACCTAAGAGTGCGAAAGCTCATAGCACTCGCTCAGAGGAATACAAAATTTTTAATCGATATGCAAGATTCGTACAAAAAGCATTTGAGATAATCGAACGCTTATCATCGATAACTGTTACGTTTCCATTATACGTGTTATATAAAACACTTGTGAATTTCATTAGCACTCTAATGAGACGTGACTGTCAATTAAAATTAAAATTAAAATTTGAAAGCAATCTGAAAATATGTCCAGAAGTTATTTTCAACGCAAAATTGGAATGCAGTATATTTACTACAAACGTAAATTTAGTAAAGAATTGCCATACAGAATGGAGCATGTAATAATTGTTAAATATTCCACAGAATGTGGAGATTCACTGATCTATAAATAGTTGTCTATTTAAGTACTTTTATGGTTTCTATGAAATATATATTTCTATCAAATATCTAGTAATTTTTATATATATATATATTTTCAGATTCGTTTACAAATTCAATTACATACATTATAGAGGGACAGAGCAGCAGCTTCTTCCTGGCTTCAACATCAATTAAATTAATATACCGATATTAATCAAATATTTAATGTAATTAAATTATACCCGGAAACAACCGTCTGTAAATCCACCTGCTCTTTCTCTCGATTTAAAAATCCAAACTCTTTATACATCGCAAAGTTACTTCATTATAGACTATGACATCCAATTACGCGTTGTTTGGCTTTTCGAGAATCGGTAAAACGCGAATAATTGTAAAACGCTAGTAAATATTAACAAAAATCCGGTCAACTGTATCGGGTGAACGCGCTTAAAAGTCTGGTTTCCTGCCACCTTACTTGTAATATTGAAAACGGCAAAATAAAATAAATGTAGAACATTCCAGCGGATATTCGAGCAACGGAATAGCGCGCGTACAAACATACACACACACGTATACAGCCTGTTCCTCCGGAAATATTCAGTGGAAAGGATTCGTTCTACTAACCTGGCAGGCTGCTCCAGTTAAACGGAGGGAAATGGATCCGCGATATATACGGTTTAATCAATATGTCGGGATTACGAGTCGTGGAACGCCTGACCGAAGAAAGACCACTTGGCGTGGCCGAGGAAAGGGTTGTCGAAGAAACGAACTCGGCCGGCCAGCGTGCCAAGGAAATTGCTTTTGTCAAGATTACCCTCGAGTCATTTAATCTCTGCTTCGAACGCGAGTTAACCCGGTGACATAAATGGCTTCTCATAAGGGGAAACGATCGCTTTACGGTCTTTTAAAAATTCTCAGCTCCGCCGCGGTCAATGAAAGATAACGTCAGAGCTTTCCGGCTAGACGAACGTGTACGAACTTTATCCTCCGTCGTGAAGCGCGTTGAATTTTAAATTCTAAAGAACAGCCTTTTAGCTGCGAGACGGTAATTTGTTAGTCGGAAACAAATTTTAGAATTTTTCGATTTCTCCGACAGAGAAACCGCCTTGGGACTGGATTTTCGTAACATCGTGCGCTGTTTGCTCGTAGAATTACGTGACACGTGAAAATATCGATCGTGCAAATTCTGGAAAAACGTATGCAGAGGAACTGCGAACTTACGTAGCGGAAGGCGAGTCACGTGCACCACCTCCCAAAGGTATCCGAGCACGTGCTTATTTTTAATAAGCTGTATTATGGAATTATAATTCCATATTCTTTATGATCATCATAGATAATCATACGATATCGCGTTAAATTGATGGAAGCAGATTAAAATAATTTTAAAAAATATGCAATAGCAAAACTGACGCTTGTTATATTGAAGCATTTTGTTACTTGACCAACTCTTTGATTCCAGATCCTTTTAAATTCTTGAGCTAAATATTATACGATCAGAAATATTATAATATTTAAACAACAAATATACGTAGAAAATACTACATATAGCATGCTAGAAATCTTTATGGTCAACAACAAATTACTCGGTCCTATTACTATCTACTTCGATTAAGGGATTGTACACTAGTTAGGTCTAAATTATACATTTGTCATTAAATTATAAGATCAACAACTTTTCTACTTTAACTTTACTCCAAGTTCCTGTACCAAATTTATTAAACGTCGATATACTTTACATCGCAGCCCATTAAATTGTGTTTCGTAATGGCATGTTAAGGAACGAAAACCTGGCAAAAATATTAAATATTTACCCGACTCTGACTCGATGTTCCCTACCGCACGGGGTCATGAAATCTAACAAGCAAATCTAAATAAACCGACGTCGATTATGAGAACAAGTAGGTATGACAGCGAGCCAGATATCCGTGCGCTGAAAGTTGAAACAACCGAGTAGGAAAAAAAGAGGAGGAGAGGAAATAAAAGAGGAAGACCGTATTAATATTAAACAGCTAAAGAATTTCTCGTAATTGAAATGAATAATGCATGCCGTGTCTCCGTTGATTCGGTATGATCATGGTAATATGGACGCCGCGAATGGTTAATCAGTAAAATCGAATGTAAATGCTCGTAGGCGCGGCTAATTCTTCTTTCCCTATCGATTCGATAATCCAGTTAACGGAGATCGGGCAAACGAGAAAAAAAGTTTTAAATATTCGGTGAGGGAAGTTGGATGTGCTTGAAAATGCTCCAAATAGTAATTCCGGGAATTCTGGTCGTATTACCGGATCGTCAAAGCCCTTCTTGCCTCGCATCCTGTTCTGAGAGGCTTTTGTGCGGTGCGACCAATCGATCGACTCGATTAAAAGCTGGCAACTCGATCCGCGCCCGCTGAAACATCGTAATCAAACCCGAGATAAACTCAAAGGCAACACGGTTCTCGGCGATTTAAACTGGCTACGGTGAAACGTTAGTTCTCGAACAGCAGCAAGAAATCCAACGATGAGTCGAGTTAGAATTACAACCACGATGCCGGAGATCGCGTCAGGAAACACTGGTTGACGATATAAGCAATGGAACAGCTTGAGAAGGGTCGACTTAACGACATCGAGAATTTGTCTTCCTGACAGAAACAATAAAATATGGTTTTTCTCTTCGTCGACTCGGACCAAGTCACGGTGAGT
Organism: Bombus affinis; assembly: GCF_024516045.1. Lineage (NCBI taxonomy): Eukaryota > Metazoa > Arthropoda > Insecta > Hymenoptera > Apidae > Bombus > Bombus affinis. The sequence continues at coordinate 9,667,927 of NC_066351.1, forward strand.
GAGATTTATTGAATGGATGATGTTGTCTCCGTGGAATCAAATCCAGTCACAGGAAGGATGAGATTGGCGCGGATACGTGTATTTTTCTTACTTCCGTGTAAATTGTTAGCGAGCCATTAATCTTATTTATTTATTAAACTACTTGTGCTAGAAGAATACCGAGATTATTAGACGATGCAGCTAATTATTCCGAATGGAATGTAATACATTAATTCGGCCAGTTGTCGTCAGAAATATCTTTAATTGCGGATGTTGCGACGTTGAGACAATAATTAATTTTTTTTACTGTTATTTATTTTACTGCATTTTTACTTATAAGCATACAAGACTATAGAAAGCCTGATAAACGAGGCGGAAAGTTCATTCGAAGTGCCTCGATACAATTAGTCTGGGAGAAGAATCGTTACGAATCTTAACAAAACGAAGTAAACGTATCGAAAATACGTTTCGATACGATACACAAAGGAAAGTATAGAAGGTAAAGGACTAGCATCGAGGGAATTTCGGCGAGCACGTTAATCTTCATGTAACGTTCTGCTCGTTTTTCAATCCACTTCGACTCGATCTGATTCAAGACACGCCTTCCTTGCGCAAGCTTGCACGCTACGCAATTTAAATAATTCTGTCACTGAATTACATTTTGTATATGCGCCAAATAGGTCGAGCACAGATTAAATATTCTATTGTATTTCGTTCCGAAATTCAAGCAATGGACAATTAAAACGACCATATACATATTCGTAAATGAGGAAAAACACGAGCAACGAACGAGGGTGGCTTCCATTCGTAAAGAGAATGCCTTGTAATCTCGGAATTGAATGAAATTTTATGTTAAATTATTGTCGTCCCAAGCGTCTCGTAGCTTCCAAATTAAATGAAATTTCACGATGAATTACGATCTCGTTAAGAAACGTTCCACGTGTATCTGCACGAACAGGTATATTCATTATTTCGTTCGTTTCGTTTCAAAGGATGTGAATGTGTTTTATAAACACGTATGAGTCAACACGTATATTTCACGCGTGTAACAAAATTCTATATTTTTAAGAACGTAAATTTTTAAAAGAAATCGTGATGCAAATTCAAAACTTTCTGGACAGGGTACGTATCGTTATAAATTGGCATAGCGCACGTAACATGATTCCTGTAATAAATAATATTGCATATTAAACAAATGAAACGAGAAGATTAAGCATAAATAGAGATTAGGTTTATAATATATTTAATATGAAGTTTGTTGCTTCCTAGATTGAGAGGAATGGAAATTGTGAATACAGGAAGCTTGGTAAAATTCCATCTATAGTATATAGCAGTATAGCGTAACACGTTACACAGAATGGTTCACCTAACTTGACCATATTAAATTACTGGTAAACCGTTCGTTGCACGAGAAAATTTTACAACCGAAAGTCGTCTGGTCTCAAGAATAATATATAACGTAGTAACCAGTCTCACTTTGCTTTTTTATCGAATATCGCTTTAAGCATTTTAAATAGAACGTGTAAAATTTAAAAAAAAGAGCGTAAACGCTAAATTGAATATCTGTTCGGTGCTAATAAGATCTATATCGATTTTAAAATAGAAAAATATCATACAGAATTATATTAAATAATATTCCTCTGGTCCAAATTAGAGTTAAGCGATTAGATATAAAACAATTAGATATAATCTTTCGCGTAGACGGCTCGTCAATTTAGTCTGGCTGAAACTTTCAGCCAAAAAGTGATATTTCCTATTACGTTTCCATCAAATATTACTTTTTACAGCTATAGTAAATTGAAATAGATTAATATCATCTCTTCCAAAAAATATCCTAAAATTTCGGTGGCATTGTAAGGTCTACGAGCTCCTTATAATTTTGTTCTTTATTTTATTAGTTCTTATATATATATATATAACACTGACATAGTTCTCCCTTGCCCTAGTCTAATTATAAGAAGATGTAGTAGAATAAAATGACGAAAAAATCATATCGTATCATCGTAGAACAACATTGTTGTACAAATAGCCAGTACAAATCCAGCTTAAGTTCTGGGACAACTAGTCGATGAGAAATTAGCTTTCGCAAATAGATCGCCTACGTAAACTATCTATACAGGATTAACTATCATTTCCAATTCCGCCTACTTATAACTTTCGGTTATCGGTACAGCTAACAAACATTGTGAGTAACTCATACAAAACGCACGTCATTTCGACGTATTGGAGTAATAACGTGAGCGAAGGAACTGCCTGGACTACGTGTGTGAAAAGGCAAACTTCTCTCTCCCGTTGCGCGAATATAGGCTTTCACCTGCATACAAAGGCCTCGATACCATCGACAAAGTATTGACTCTGACCGCAAATGCCTATACACATGTACATGTATACTTTTTTTCCTTTAACGACACTGGTCAACGAACCAAATATTGGCTTTTTGTTCGATGAAAAACGACGTATTAGTTGCGAGGGTGCAGCTGTGTAAAAAGTAACCTTTCGGATATGCACTAATTTGCCAAAAAAAAAAAAGAGCGGCGCTGTTATAACAATTGATTTTATGTCGAAAATTAAAAAATTGGATATAATGGTTTTCAATTTATTTATCATTCTATGTAGCATATTTTGTAACATTCTTCAATATAACGAAATCCATCAGCGAAAAGTGAACCAGTCTACAACAACGTGGTATAACAACTCGCGTCTCTTCTGTATTTTTTCAACAGGGAATTATTACTCAAATTACGTATTCTCGTTATATCTCGAGTGTATTTCTTTACGCTATTCGTAAAATATATAAAGTCAATTTTATTTCAAAGTTCAGTTATTCAGGTTGGAAATATAAAAGACATCAGGGGCATTATTTGTCTCTATTTATATACAGCTTAGATTATAGTATTTCTGCTGCGAAATATACAATAACGAATTCTATCGGAAGCAGAGAGAGTAAGAGCGAGAGGATTTTACTTTTGAAGACTGAATCAAGGAATAAGAGTAAAACGAATGTATGTATATTAATTATTTCACGTTGCAAATTTTCTAACGTCTGCTTTGTCCATATAAGAGTTAGTAGAAAAACATTCGGGTTTCATTTCGTTTCGGGTATTTTGCAGCATAAAATACAAAAATTCTCTGTTATTTACAACATTCTCTGTTGAAACCCGGAACTGGATTTCCTCCATTCACGTTTCCATATTTTCGTATTATTTATTCTTGTAGTTGCAATACATTCAGAAAATCTCTTGGCGAGAGGAATTGAACTTTAATGCTGATTCACGATTGTTATAAAATAATCTAGGACACTTAAACATCGAAATTTTTAATATATCCATTCGATCTTCGCTTGTAATAACACAGAAGAACGATCGGATTACAATAAACTGATGAACGTTTGAAAAATTTGATACATCAAATAAACCTCGTATTTTATGAAAATCCAATTCTACTTTCAAACGAGCCGGAGAAAAAATACGATGTTGTTTTCATATCTCCATATTTAGTGACCTATATAACTTGTGTATAAATATTTATAAGTGCAAGAAAATATGTACACCTAAATTCACTATCCTAGTAACCTATATAATTTTCATATAAATATTTTGAAAATACAGTATAAAAATATGTTAAACCAGCTTTACCTTAATCCGTTAACAATCATTATAGCTTATTTATTATAGGCAAAATTCATAAATTCCTCTGTCGTTGTATCGAGAAAAATCGAAAAAGGCAAAGTAAACATGGAATTTAACTAACAACATAATGTATTTTATATATTTTTTCTTAATATAATTGTATCTTTTTGCCGGTAATTTTATCCGGTTTTATTCAATACATCGTTTCCTTCTGTATATTACTTTTCTACATCTTTAAAAAAAAAAAAAAGTCGAAATTCAATACAAATATTTGATATTTTCTGACGTATTTACTTTGTGACTTTCATTCTACTTCGTCATAAATTTCACCTTATCCCACTAGGGAAAACTAGAAAGCTTACAGAGTACTATGAGGAAAAGTAGAAAGGTTATAAAAGATTGTTTTTGACAAATATAATATTCCTATTCCGGAGTAACAAATTTCTCGTATCATAGAAAATGAAACTATATAGTACGATATGAAAAAAGATATGCTTGCCTCTATGATTTTTATGATTTTTATCTATTATTAAATTCGTACTAAATCTCATTTATTCCAAATTCACTGTTATAACGCATTAAAACTTTCGACTCTTATTTTTCGACAATTGATATGTTATAATACATACATATAACACATATACAATGCGTATATTTATATTTCTCAATAAAATGAATCTCGAATTTTCAGATATCGAGCGAAGGTACATGGGATAGGTTTGTTGGTGTAAATAAACGAGAAATAAAAATAAGCTGTTTAAAAAACACGGAAACAACAAGATAAACGAAACTTTATAAATCCGCTCACTTACGAAGACAAAAATTTTATCAACATTTTCCTTGGTCCGGGAAAATCTTCACCCACGGGTTATTTAAACAAATAGTGTCGTCAGTCGCACGAGCTTTGCAACGGGTAAATAATTCGAGCCCTACGCTACGCTCAGTCCATTTTAATTAAAACCATCGAGATTATATCACCATCGTTGCTTTCATGTCCCTCAAACGTTACTTTATCCGGACACATACATACGAACTATCTGTATAAGCCGAAATCACGTATGATAAATCCTTGTTTATTTGAAATCACGCTGCAGGCTTACAGCCGTGAGGTAACTCCAAACGTCCATCAAAGCCAAAATCAACGATGTGATATTGAATTTTTTAGAGATAAGATTTATTACGAGATTTTCCGAACGTATAAAAATTGCCGTATAATAGAAGTATAAAACTTTAAACGTCAATTACAAGCATTATAGTATATTGGGATTAAAATCGACAATACGATATCCAATTACTTAGTCGCAGATTTAGTTATGGATTACTCGAGATTACCTGTACTTTTCCAATACACTATGCACAACCTGGAAATATTTACGATCGTGTTTTTAACTCACGGTTCTCCGATGATCACGAAGCTAAAGTCTACTGCCGCAAAAATTAACTATACAGCGTATAACTTGTCTATAGATAATGGTAGAATATTCTATGAAAGAATTAGTTTCACTTTAACGCAACGTATTCTCATCCATATAGCTGTTGTTAATTATAGAATGGATATTGGAAATCGTAGATGTTTCAAATTCTTTAAATTATTCGGTACGTTCATCTATAGATTTAGAATATAAGGTACAGAGAACAGGGTATATCTAATTTTATGTCGCCACGTTCGGAAACAATTCAAATGTTTTCTAGAAGAAAATAAATAGTATCGAAAAGAAAACAGCTAAAAGGCAATCAGTTCGCAAAACCAACACTCCCCTCAATTACGGTAAAAATCGAATGTACGTCGTGAAAAAATTCCCCGTACAAAGAGATCATCCAGAAGTCTCCTACGATCTTCTACGACGAGAAGCAAAAACCGAGCAACTTCAAAACCAAGATCTCCTGAAGTCAAAGTAAAAAAATCGAATTTACATTTAAAAAAATTCCCACGAACGACGGTGTCTTGCAAACGCTATGACGTGACGAGGAAAGGGAAAGTCGGTGGAAAGAATCGGAGAAAAGGGAAAGGCTCGCGAGAATAACGGCAAGGAGCAAATGATACAGTTAAAGGGAAACGCGGAGCGCTGACGGGAGGGTGGAAGCAACCGTTGGCTAGGAAATGGCTGCCACCTGTAGCTATTGATCGGTAGGGTGAAGCCGAGTGCGTGTAGCGTAGTTGCCCATAGCCATCCCCCTTCTCAGCCGCATCGAGTTTTATCAGAAAAACTGTTGCTAAGCTTACAATTATAATCCGTTACGAGCCTTTGTCCTCGTCACGACGTGCGTCGCGTTTCCGTTTCCTCGCTGGTGTTCGCAACCCTCAAGTGTTTGCTCGCAGATCTGGCCGACCAACTTTCGGATCGTGCGCTAGCTTTTTCTGCGCGGTTGGACACGCTATCGTGATTTTTAATATAAAACATTTATATGAAATCCTCGATGAGAAACGGATAGAAGAGAAGGAGATCTAACGCGTACGATGTTCTTCGTCGTGCGACTTAAGAACCCTTATTTGGATTTCTGTTTCCACGAACATTCCCAGAATTTGACCTGTTCGTTGCCGATAAATAATGCACTGAATGTACGGTAACGAATAGAAAGTGCATGCCGTGTAACGCGAGATTGGTAAGCAATACTTGAAAAGGTATGTCGATTCAGGAGCTGCACATGTCGATCTTGTACCGAAATGGGAGCGCATATCGAACATCTTTTACAGACGTGAGAGTCAATTTTTGTACGTTTCATTGGCAGAATCGATTCTAGAATCCCTGTTGATCGCTCCTTTCTCGTTTTGCTTCTCTCGTCAGATGCTATAAGATCGTGAAATCTTGCATTCTTTCTTCGATTCGCTCAGTACTGTGCAGGTACCGTCTTTTGTGACTAATAGTAAGAAGCTAAGTAAAGTGAAATTTTTGCATTTGAATCGACACGAATTCGTGTTAAAATAATTGCATTCCTAGTCGTAATATTTCCATATGATATATGTGACGTGCTCGTCGTCGAATGTGCAATATCGAATCTTCGTGCAGCCATACGACCAGGAAAGCAACCATGTCGGCTGACTCGCGACCGTGAACAAGTTCCACGTCTATTCCCACCACGATTGGTAATTACATTTCCATTTTAATTAATGCATTCAGAGTCGGACGAGTTTCCACGTGGCCACAACTAGCTGTTCGATTTGCACGGTAGCCTTGTCGTTCGTGAAAAGCGATGTTTACGCTTACGGAGGAATCGACACGTGCGCGATAATCGAACTCGACGCTCAAATGTTCGTTTGTTCGTGAGAAAACGAACTATTGCGGGGAAAATTCGAGCCGCACGCGAAATATAATTCTGATATAGCGGATTTGATTTATCGGCCTCGTTCCCGACGAAAAGCGAAATTTCTTCGCGAAGAGTTTCGCTTCTCGTTGATTCTCGTGCACGTTAATCTTGCAGTTTCACAAAGATTTCGTCGAAGCCTTATACCCGAAGCACCGAAATTTATGAAACACTTAGCCACAGAGAGTGAAACTTTTTCGCAGGAAACTCGATTTATTGCTAACGAAGTCTCGTGCCTTGATACGCGTCTCAGTTCAATTTATTGGCGTGTCTTCTTAAAAAAATCCTGCGTAGATGTAATTTCATGGAGACGAGCAACTTAGTTTCAAGAGTCAATATACTAACTTTTAAGGGAAGAGTGATTTCTAAAATATTGAAATTGCCTTCAATATCAGAAGAAGAGTATTCCAAGTATTTGCAAGTATTTTCTTTTCTCTTTGTAACAATGAGAATAACTTGAGAATAAAATATAGTACGAATAGAAATATTTCAAAGGCAATAAGCTTGTATTTTCGATCGCTGTATTCTCCAGAAGATTATTATTATTTATTATACAAAATATGTACTGATCAAAAATAAACGTTACGCTACGTATCTGTTAATAATCATAAATAAAAATAAATTTCAAGATACATACGATAAGCGACAATATATAAATTCTGTTCAAAGCCCCAAAGCTTTATAATTTGTTATTTGTAGCAAGAAGCCTCAGAACCAACAGCATAAAATTTACAAACTTTCGAATTATGAATCTCTTTACCATAGAGTGTGGTACATTTTCGCGGAAACGTCGATTAATCTGTAACGAAATTAGAATTAATTCGTTGATCTGTTTTGCCGAGAAACACTGTATAGATAATAATTTGATTCATAGAAGCGTGAAGCTTTGTCTGAAGAAAGATTTACCTTCTCGAGGAACGTCTGGCTATTGTATTTGTATTACAAAGTATTAAAACAGAAGCTTCCTTTATCTGAACATCAAACATACTAATGTTCTACTCTCCAAGCGTTTTACTATTCAAATATTGTACTATGTAACTGCATAATATTGTACTATATGCATAAACGCCCTACTGTCCAAACAGCATGTTTCCTTTATTACTCTACTATGGAATTAGTATTACATGCATTAACACCTCGTGTGCGAATAGCGTGAAAGATGAAACCGCTCATATAAAATAAGAAATACCTTAATACAAAAAGCTTCGATGTTACAAAAATACGAAACTATCAAATACTCGCTACACACTAAGTTACCAAAAGCTCTTGTTCATTATTATCTATTAAATAGCAGAAAGTTTTTCTAAATTTCATTTCTGCACAATGTAGAAATTTTAGATACAACAACAGCGTATAAAGTTGAAATATCGTTTTACGTTGTTTTATTCCTTCGTTCCATATATATCGAACTGTAATGACAATCTATAAAACTGAAAACATTTTGCTGTCAAGAACAAAATCCGGTGAAAAATCCATATTTAGTTTCACATTTCCAAAACGTTTTCACTATTTTCACTCATCCGTGACAACCATTTTAAAGAATTTACTTTCGTTGCTTTTAGCATTTATAACATAGTCACAGTATAGAAACTTGTCGCAACAGTCATTAATCTACCTAAACGTCTCTCTTAAGCACCATCTCGGATATAATTCATCTATTCTTTTTACTGTTATTCCTAAAGAGAAGATATTTCTTCTTTTAACAATTACATTATAATTAACGCGTTAAATATGAAAAATAAGAAGAGAAAGTAGCTGAAAAAACAAATGAATTTTCTTTAGTTAATTATTTAGTGTCGCATCAACAGCTTGCAACAAGTTCACGCTTTATTATACAGTTTTGTGTGCTTTACATAACTTAGAAGTCTTTGGGTGTCTTCGTGTCCTTTAAGCTGTTCTTTAAGGCGGACTGTATGTCGGGTTGTCATCTATAAGGCTAATATTTCCTGCGTTTCCAGGATAAGACGTCGTTCCACAGTCGGTTGTATTAGGTCAGTGAAAAAGCTTGTGTCCGATTTCAACGTCACTAAATTATTTGTTTGCAACTCGCGTCTGTTATTGCATGTGCAAACTTCACAGTGGACAAAAAGAACAATATTCGACTGTTATTTCAACGGCAGGCTTTTTGTGTTCCGGCAGTTTTTACATTGCAAGAGAAAAAAGATTTTGAATACGAGCGAAGAAAAGAATCATTCGCGTCATGTCACGCTGCACGAATTCCGGAAAAGTTTAAAGATGGGAACTGCTGTAATAACAAAATTCTCGGCGTTTACCAAGACCACTTAACCAAATCTTCGTACAATAAAAAATGTACTATGTAATTTGTTCAGTTGAAATTCAAGAATTATTTTGCGATAAATTAAACACGACGTTTATCAAAGAAAATCGGTTAGTACGTGGCTCGTCGTCTACTTGGAAATCTTACAGTTTATCTTTTTACTGCACGAAGAGCTAGTGCACGGTCTTGGTAAACTACCAGAATATTTTTACGTCAGTTTCCGGCTTTATGCTTTTCCAGAATTCGTAGAGCACATGACGCAAATGAATCTCTCCTTCGCTTATTTTCAAAATCTTTCTGTGCAATATGACAACTGTCGGAACAGAAAAGTCGAATATCGCTCTTTTTATCCGCTATGAAGCTTGCAAATGCAACGACAGATGCGACTCGAGGATAAATAATTAATTTATTGACATCTACCGAAATCGGGCACGAACTTTCACGCTGAGTCTAGCGTATCCAACAGCGATTTTCGAGATTACAACTTGATCGTGTCTTGATAGCGAGCACGGTATAAAAAGTAATTTTTGATCTTCGATCGAGGCCTCTTTTTTTACCTGTATGGTTTTTCATTAAGCAGAAGAGGAATGTATTCCCAGTGTTAAAGTTGCGAAGAGAAAAAAGAAAACAACGATCACCATGTCCACGAGTTTTATAAAGACCAATGAATGTACAAAGTAATTAAAATTGGCCGTAGGCACTTTGTTTATCGTGTTTTCGTTCCGTCGATAAATTGAGACCTAGATCCATCTCCCTGGAAAAAATGAATTTAAAACAATACAACGCATGTCAAAAAGAGGGCAAACACCAAAAGGAATTTTATGAAGTATCAAACTAGATTGACGTCAAAACAAATGAAAAATTGTTATCTCATGTATTGTTCACTTTCAAACCTATCCGCCCTCTTAAATGATATTTTTTCGCTACTTGCTAGTATCATGTTTTTGTTCATAAATAAAGTTTCTTTTATCAGAATTTTTGCAATTTATTTATTTAATGAACAACTTTCAAAGAAATTCATCCCATCATGGAAAAATAAGAGGAAACATTCTCTCCCTCTCTGTGTCTCTCTCGAAATAAACCAAATTTTTAAATCCAACTTTAATTTATGCAACATTCGGTCACATCAATTTCAACGTTTCGGCTGTTCTTTCAGCCTGTCTCATCTTTCTTTCAATTAAGCAAACATTATTCCCTCAATCTCAATTTCATTACGACTCGCGTCCCACGGTATTCCCAGCTTCGTCCTGGTATTCCTCCGGAAAATTGAACTTTCATGCCTCTCTTACAGTCGCGCTTCGCTGCATAGATACCCGAACACTGTCACGACCTGCAGTAATATCCATCGACGCAGCTGTACACAATGTTACATCGAAGAAACTAAGAAAACAAATAGAGCTTCCGAGGATTCGCCGGCAGATTCTCGGTAACAATGCGATAGCTTTCCAGATGCATTTGCCACGCGACAATGACACATCGTCATAGTCACGTTACGCGCAGATAGTTTGCATAAGCCAGAAGTGAACAAAGATGCTGTCGGAAGCGACTAGATTTGTTATCAGACTACGAGAGCAGTCTCTTTGCTGCAATATCAGAAGAAATATTCCACGACAAATTGTCACACAGTCGGTCTGATTTATCAAAGAAACTAAAAACCTGCTTTACACGCAAAGTCATTTACGCCTGCGTATCGATACAATTATTATCATTAATGTATTTCTAAAGGGAATTTAAAGATCTTAGAATAAAGTTTCGTTCGGAAACGACGAGATCTTCAATTTTTTCAAAATTAGGGCGACATCGTCGATGCTTGTTTCTAATATTCTCGTTATGACGAATGATCAAGTGTAAACAGAAATACACGAGTTTTTACTTACAGAGAATTACACTGCTCCATAATGCACATGTACCATTAATCCCGAAGAGATCATTCTCTTTGAATCGTTTATTTCTCATTATAGAAATCCACTTCAATCCATAGTTTTCTTTCCAATTTTACAACACTGAATTACACGAACCACCTCGTATAGTATTACGATAGAAACGAATTTATAAATAACTTCAACATATTGATAAAACAAATCAAAATTGTACAGTGAATTATATAATACATATGAATAATTTACATTATCAAAAATAATAAATAAATCATCAGAAATTCATCAATTAGTATATAATAATGAAACACATTATGACATAAACAAACATAACAGTGAAAGTACATGTAATTGTCACTAATTAACACAAACTAACGTAATAAAATGTAGGAGTGGCACATATTTATTTATTTAATCCTTAAAAGTTGAAAAACTTCACTGTACCGACACTACAGCTAAATGTTAAAAGAAAAAAGGTTTTACCATGAGATGGATACAAAATTTCTAAAAATTTACATATGGTGGTCTACAGTTTGGAGTAATATACTGCATTATAGTAATATCCACTGTAGTAAGTAATATCATTATCTACTGATAAAAAGTATCAATATTTTTACAGGATTGTAATAATTGTCAATCTTATTAACATCGATGCAAGCGAAGGATAACAAGAAAGTCTGAAAAATAAACCTCACATTTTCACTACGTCGTTAATTTTATCCTGATTAGCGCAATTTTATTCCATCTCTGTTATTTTAATATTTATAACGAACTTTTTTAAGCCCGTTCCAACGTCTGGGTCTCTGACAATGGACTTGGATAGCGCCTGAACGAGTCTAATGTCCCGCATTATTTGCTACTTTGGATCTTGGCCATTAATTTACAGAGATTTCCTTCGCGTTTCTGAAGTTTCATCGCGTAACGATCCTCGTTATTCATCCGGTTGCGATTGCACACACTCGCTCGTTTTCTCCATTTGGCTTCTATCCAGCCACTTTTCAGTCGAGCGCATTGTTCACACGGCTATTTGCAACTTACAATGCAGCCAGAAATGAAACGAAACACGAAGTAATTGTAAGGAATATGATTGATTAAAGTGGAACCGGTAGAAATAGTCTTTATCCGTGCGTTTGGTTTCATCAAAAGCGCCGTTTAATTTGAATTCTTCCTCTGAAATATTTAAACGCCGCTAATGCTTTTAACGAGAAGAATGGATTATATCAGGGAATGGGATCGGTGGGATATATTTGGAATAATTGGAAATTTGATTATGGAAGATTTGATAATGGAAAATTTAATTCGACGCGAATAAATATTGCATTTTTAATTATCGGGGACGGATATTTAAAGGCATTTAACGCTTAAAAGCTTTAACTTCGATAAATCTGCGATAGCAGCGAGGTTCTTGAGCCATTGAACTAACATTGTTAGTGATATTTTGCTAGTCACGAGTTATAAATTATCAACACTAGTAAATTCTCTTGAGCATTAACAAGGAATCTTAGTAATAACATGAGTGAGATTACGCGTGTGAATCTGAGCAGTCATCTTTATCAATTTCCACGATGAAAAAGGTTTGTGATCGTAAAATGAGTCTATTAAAATTAAAGTTAGAAGCGCGTAAACTTATGTGAACAACTATCGATATTGATAAAGAAATCAACTTCCTATTCCATGTACAAGCACAGCTAAGCGTAAATCAATATCGTTTATCAAAGTAATGTCCATTCTGCTTCGTAATATGTGTTTGTCTTTTGTCAATAATAAAAATAAACGATAAACTGCAGTTTAATAAATACAATGATTATTATTATGTTTATTATTACAATATTATAATTACAATAATTATCATTGCTATTATTTATCAAACCGTCAGAACTGCTATGACAGTCTGTGAAAATTTCTCCTACGTTTTACATTTATTGGCATCGATGCTTCATTGTTTATATGGGACGCTACTGGAGCACAGAAATCTGTTAACACGAGATAATATATCGTAGAAGTATATTGAAAAGAAAATTATTAATAACTTCGCTAGATATGAAAGATACAACTTGGAGTTTCTTATTGAATTCTTTTACGAATTCATAAAGTACGTTATTTCTCACCGAAAACCATAAAACTTTCTTCTACCTTTGATAGTTTCCAAGATAGCCTCGACGAAAGTTCGGAGAATAGTTCTAGCCTTTAAACTTACATTATCGCAGTTAAGAAAAAAAATACGTGTCCCTTACTTTTGTCTGCTTTACAAACCTATAAAGTTTTATGAGAATCAACATTGGATGGCGAGTTCTACTTCTCTGCGAGTTGTACTTTATGGGACAACATTGTTCCTATTATCAACTCCGTAGTTTCAACCTTTCCAGATTGAAAGTAATCAAACTTTGATTTCTACAGAGTGGACAACAAGATTTACCCAAAATTACGATCGATTTAGTTTTCAATCGAAATATTGGCCGGCATCAGGGTATCGTTCAAAAGGTATTATACTAATAAGCATTCCTACGTTAAAATACATTTCACTGCAATGAACAGTGAAATAATCGCAGAATAATATCAATAAGCTTTTCACAAATGTTATTCCACGTTATTTGTACGTAATGCTTGCGTGGGATTAAATAGTTAAATGGATAGATTAAATAGTTAAATAATGGTTTAAATAATTAGCCATTTCAATTCATATAAAGAAGCAGTGAAAACAAGACGACAAAAGTTATAAAGGATCAATATGGAATATTTATGATTGTTCATATTTCAGTTCATTATGGGAAATCTGAATTTAATAAAACCATTCTAGTCACACAAATCTAACATAAAATAAGCCAAATAAATGGACGAAAGTAGAGATATGGTATACTGTAACAAAAATACTTTGACGTACAACTCGAATACAGGGAAAAATTATTCAAAATTATTCGAATTGATCTTGACAATATATTTGAAACAGATCAAAATCGGCAAGGCGTCGCCTATTCTAAATAATTAACAAATTTTATTTCCTTCCGATTATTTAATATCTCGTCATCAAATCTTTCATTCCGTTTCTTCAGAATTTTAACACTTTCGAGCTACCAAAATGAAGTAATTCTAAATCTCTCGCTTGGACAATCTCATGCGAATTTTGTTTTACGTGATTATGTTAATTTCATTTTATGTACTCATATAATCGCATACTTACTGTAAAGGCTTTAACCTGCCGATATTAACAAATAAATAATAAACGATAATAATAATACAAATTAAAATCACTAACAAGACAATCGGCGGGATTGCATGTGAAATTCCACTGAAAACCATCACGGCCCGTAACACCTACACGTATGTATATTGTTATAAGCCAGTATCGCAAAACCCCAAGCCAAAGAGCGAATATATCATAAACAAACGGGGGAAATTCGAAGGTTATCGAACTCGAATTCATTGAAACGGGCACGCGAAAAATATCGCGACTCGATTTCCGCGCGTTCGAGCGTCCGTTCGCAAATCTCCGAGCGAAATCACCGGCACGACGGGACAAAGATTCGTTTGCCGAGTTTTCAGAGAGAATTGACGGGAATGCGATTACGATTTCGCTTAATAGCACGGTGTTCCAGTGGAAAACGGGCTGGCGCGCCGCTCCATTCTTCCCACCCGCGGAAATTTATGTACATTCTATTTGCAAACCGCTCCCACCACGTCCCTCCCTGTGAAATTGTAAAATTTCTCGCGCGCGGTTCCACGATTCTACGCGATCTTCTTCCACCTATCTTTCCCTTTTTCTTTCTTTTTTTCCCCCCTTTTACCCCGTTAAAGTCCACTCGCTGGTCGATAGAAAACGACAGACAAGAAAAGCAGGAAATCTATTAGCCTCGTTAGCTGAGTTTGTCCGCACCGCTAACAATATCGCCTGCGATTAACCCGGCACCGGTTCGTGCGTAGCGGCACTAACATCGTTTCGCCGTGCGCGTTATCCGAGCTGCTAACGCGAAAACAGCGAATAGAAAGATCGTTCCGTGCGCCAGAGATAATACGCGTCGTTCTCGGCGGATAAACTCGACGAGGAAATTCGCTTGTACGAGAAAGAAACGAGCGCGTCGACGATGGAATCGCGGCGAAGATAAATCCACGCGCGGAGAAATGACGGCGAAGCTTCCTCTGGCTCGTGATCTCGTTTAGCCGACGCGCAAATGACGTAACGTTTTCGATCGAAGGGACACGTTTCCACGACCGTACCCTGACGCGGTCCTTTTTATAAAAGAAAAGAACCACATGCCACCACGAGAAGGGGAGGGAAAAGGGGAGAATACGAAATGAAAAGATTTTTCTAAACGGTGATGATGATTGGTCAGAAAGGTAAAGAGGAAAATATTGTCGATATATCTACATATAATTTGAAGGGAGGATTGAATTGATGGAAATTTGCATAATGTATTTTTTTTATAGTATCTTTGATACGCTGTGGTGATAGGATGCTATACCAGTAAAAGTATTCCAAGTGTTCTCCTCCAATTCGAGTTAAGAATAAGATAACGATATCTGTAAAGTAATTTGATTTATTCATTCGTGTTCGAATAGACAATTTGTATAGCTCAAAACGCACGAACTTCTTGATCCATTTATAATAACGGTGAATTTTGTAATCGATTTTTTTAAGAGTACAAACTAATGACAATTTATGATCAAATGTACTTCTTTAAGCAGTAGCATATCTAAAGAAAATCATATACGAGATTTATAAGTAATGACGCTAACAATATACTAAAATATAGCAACGTTATTTCTTGGTAGCTTCCAAATTGTTGGAGATATTATAAGAATAATTGTGAAGAACAGTTGTAAGTGATTTGACTGAAATTAAAATATAATTTATTACGCTACAAGTCTAGTTAGCTATAATTACTCTTCGTAATTTCCAATCGTTCTATTTCCGCTTCTCTATCGTTACATCAATTTGTTCAATCATCCATATAAACCAAATATAGCATACACATTTAATTATCAGTAAACGGGCAAACAAATAAATTAATAATAAGCAGAATATATCAACTCCTACGATATTCTGTGTTCGTTACTTGCTGAATTTTTTAGTTTGCTTAAAATAGTACCTATTTCAGAGAAAATTTGTTTATGATTTCAATTATGCAACACGCGTGGCAGATAATGAATTCGACGAATATTTTTCAAGAAAGAAAACCATGCACAGAAAATGTTCTATCCACGAAAAGGTATCTTATCAAAAATACTGATTGAGAATATAATTCACCTGTTATCTAATAAACCATTATACGAAAAACATAGAATCCTACTTCAGAAGTCAACATATACAGAATTGCCATTTTATCGCATTTCCCTCGACCTGATCAAATAAATCGATTGACCCAATTGTTAACTTAAATAACACATCTGGAAATATATCCCACGTATTGTATACGGGTATTTGAACGATCTTACATAAAGGTAACATACGGTGCAATTGTATTTTCATTAGGAATACGAAGCTTCTAACGTGTGTACAGATAAAGCGGAAATAATTTGAATATACAGATGGAATCTCTTACCAGAGTGTGAATTATTCAGTGGTTGTATACAGCAGAGATATGGAATAAATTTTGACGAAAATAGATTCTATAATAAATGGTAACAACGCGTTGTGGCAAAGAATTGCCAGATCCACGATGAAATTTTTAGATGAACAGCTTGAATGCGCGTAGCTAGAGATAGAGGGTGGATGAATTATTTTTTAATTATTCATGCGATAAGGAAGATCATCGATTCGTTCGACGCGAATATAAAAATCTTTGAACGATTCTTTTCATCAGTGCCATTTAGACGCCACTCCGTGGAATTGCGAATGTGACGTTGAATCTACCGAGGATCGAAGTGAATTTTTTTCTTCTGATTAAAAAGAAGTAAGTGAAAGAAATTCGCTGGAATGAGTGATAGTCTCTCGAAAGTTTGATCAAACTTTTTTTATAAGATATTAAACCTATCAGTTTTATCTCTTACACCTTATTTCCATCGCGTTTGGAATAATCTCTTCTTTTTCCATTGTTTTCTTCGTCATGCTAGTGAGTTAATAATTTAGAATTAATCCACTACATACGTTAAATTATATTCACATTACTTGCCTCGAAATAAGGACACGTTGTCATATCGCGATTGTTTTAGAAAATAAATGATTCAAAGTTGAAATCTGCTCTGTCGCTGCGCATCGACTGTTGTCTACTTTGCCAGATTTAAATGCGATCCTCTATTATAAAATTGCCGGAAATGAAGTTAGTTAAACGGATTTCGTAATAGTTGGTTTGTAATTTCCTGCGAAAAAGTTTAGCAACGCGGTATTGTGCCACATTAAAATACGTAGCGCACGCTATGTTAAAATGTTTTCAGCACCTACACTTTAAAGATGGTTACGTCGCAAATTTTGCAATTTCAGCTTCGAACGAAAAGACTTTGGTAACGGGAACTGGAGAGCTCTCGCTCGCAAAGAACTTTAAGGCAACTTCTTCCTTCCATTGTGACCGCGTACAATCGTGAAAATAAATCACAGAATGTTACAAATGTGGGCAATGGAAATAAAAATGATACCAATAGTACGTTCTGTACTAGAGTAATCGCTAAATATATCACCGAGGAAACTAGTATATTTCTACAAGTGAAAAACTAAATGTAACTTTGTTTCAGAACCGATAAAGAGAATAAAGTGGTGCGCGGCCAAATCCATAGACTCAGAGGATTAAATAAACTGAATTGTTTATTGGATCTAGATATACGCACGAGACAACCGCTCCGCTAGATCAAAAGTCAGAAATAGCTAAAATTAACAACGACTTTTAACAATAAACGAGAATGAAAGCATTAATATGGACGAAGGTTCAGAAAGTTAGAGTTCTGGAAATTCGTGCGTGAGTCGACAGTGAATTCGACAGAGTGGCTGAGTGACGATAATGGGCATGTTTAATGCGTATATAAGGGTGTGCATTCATACATATGTAGAGCCGAATATCTTTAAGAAGAACGGTCAGTGCGTGATGAGAATGAAATTTTAGAGAGTTAGGCAAGCGAAGTTGGTATTTGCAGAATTCAGAGCGTACAGGTGGGATGTTTAATAAAAGTAGCGTCAAACCAGAAACAAATATAATAATGCTGGCGTAATAAGATTATACACTGTGTATTTATATCTCAACCTGCTCGTATAAAGTGTATTCCCAAAACTTGTAATCTCGGGAAATGGAAATCATACAGAAACAAATTGAGGGTTACAGATGTAACGAAACAACGCTAACGAAACTAAATTACGAATTAAGTGTATCTCGTACAGACAAAGTACTTCTAAAAGAGAAGCGTAATTAAAGAGAAATGAATTAAAATCGAAATCGTGTACGGGAAAACGGGAATAATTACAGTTTGGTGACGAAGGTTCTCGACAAAGGTAGATCGAAGAAAAAAGAAGAACGACAATGGTATAGATTTAGCCAATTTTTATTTGGAAACCATCCCCTGTCGTTCGCGGTAAAAGTTTCTTTTTCGTATGCGGAAAGAGTCTCACGTTCGCGAAGCTGCTTGTTTTTCGTTATTTCGGAAAACGGATCCCCTGGGTAGTCCGCGGCTAGAATTACAACGAAGGCTCGCCTCTCTTGTCCACCCTGTTCTATTCAAACCTAGCGAAAAAAGCAAGAAACACAAATTCAATTCGTCGAAATTTAACGCCGACGTTGCTCGTAATTGCGCACACGTCTTCGCGATATCTCGCTCTTTAAAGCGGTAGAAAACATTTTTCATGACAATGCCGCATTTATTTTTATCATTTGTCGAAGGGAGACGCAAAATATTCGCTTTTCCTCGGCGGCCTTACGAGGGACGATCGCTAAAATATTCTGCAAATAAAGCTTGCCACGATTTGCAGGAGTTTTATCGCTCAGAGGGACCAAAAAGTCGATTTTTATAGTATATTGCACCCTTCGATGCTTTGGAATCTTAAAAATATGCTGCTCCACGGTTTGCGTAAAATTCGATAGATTTTCTACTCCTCTATGAATTATTGCTCTTGCAATATTCTTGATGCTTATGTTTCGCGTTGCTTCTCTTATCAATAGATTAATGCATCGATAGCGTTGCTCAAATTGTACTATTCGTAAATGTTTATTTCTACATATTTAATCGACATATTTAAATGACTTTGTTGATATCTGCAATAGCAAAACAATAACGCGTTATTCCGTTTTATCGAAGCAAAGAAATTCTTATAACTCGAACAATAAGTAACGTTTATTGGAAAAGAAAGAAGTTAAAGAAACTATACATTTGGAAGAATGACAAAGCGCATAATACACAAGAGGACGGGCTTATAAGCGATATTAACACGAATAATGGAATCAGAACTAAATTTTCAGACGGAACTGACTCTATCGCACCGCTAAACGTTGAACACTAATTTTCCGAAATCAGATAAAACCAACTTGCACGACTCCAGATCTCAAACTCTCTTGCGTACATATAACCTGTTCGGTAATTTCCCTATGAATAGCTAACAAGAATTCCACTTCACTTTGAGAATATTCTCGTTTCTCCATTTCCTCCGTTTCACCCTCTTGCCGCATGCCAAACTCCCTAAAATCAAAATAAAAGAAATAAAGAAAAAAGAGGAAACGTATCACGGAATCTCAAACGTCTTTCCGCTCGATCAAAAGTAAATTTCTCAACAGCCACGTGTCTGAGACTCCTTATCAATAATGCAGTGTCCCTATATACGTCACCGCGAAATCGCAGCTGAAACGCGACTGGAATTTCGAATTCTTGCCTGTCGAACTTGCGGATCCTCGAGAAGATCCTCGAACGTATAACTGGTAATCCCACTGGATCAGCGAGCACGTTGAAGAATTAATGCGTCCGTTAACGGGGCTGATACAGGCAACATTGTTGAAGCTGTCGCAATCGGAGAAAGCGTTGCCTCGGTCGAGGGCAAAGGGGACCGCGACGAACGAAAGCATCAGAAATCGAAGGGCGGCTTGAGACACGAGCGGATCAGATAAAATCGGCCAGAAAATAGAGAGGGCAGAGAAAGGGCTTGGCCACGATAAGGCCGTCATAAAAATGTTACGAACGATCGGGGTGACCCGATAGAGGGTCGAAGGTCCGATCTGTGTCCGATAAGACGCATTCACCTGCTTTGTAGCCGGCTGTGAGTAACGTGGCTATGTTTACTTAACTCATTGAAAAATTACGGTCACAGGGGTGGCCCTGTCGGCCCTGCGAGAACGTGTAACAAAGCAATCTCGCGTGATCCGCGCGAACGTGGAACACGTCGAAACACCGCTCGATAATCTGAAATGCGAGAACTCGTGGATCCGAGCGAGTTTACGGACGTTCCGCGAGTTCTCGTTGATTTATCGGATCGCACATGCGTATGTATTTCATCAGGAAGCACGGAGGAGGATAAGAGGCGAATTAACGCGACGTCCCGACGCAATCGATCGAACGCAACGGCACGAATATCCGATCGAATATCGTCGATAGGTGAGTAGTATCTACGACAAGTTATCGGGTATCCGAGCGTGTACCCGGTAGCGAGAACTCAGCTGGAAGTTTCCTGTATGCATAATCAGGCTACGTTTTCGTAGTCGATCGCTTGCCCGCTGCCGAGGCAGAAAGTTATTCCGCTTCTTGACACGTTTGCCATGCACACGGTTATTTGTAAGCCAAGCCCAGCTACGTGTTCCCGTGTTTCCGTTCTCTGCATATGATCTCAGTTCTACTATATACGGACCAAATAAACCGTCCGAATATTCCGATCGTGAAAATGTTCCACCATCTCGAGACTACTCGCGAAAATCGGTGCATCGGATTTACGGATTAAAATCGGTCGAACGGTTTGTTACGAACGTTTTTCGGCATGGTTAATTGAAGTTGATAAAACGACACCGGCGAAGTTTCCAGCGAATAGGATATTGGTAGTATAAGCAGAAGTACGTTCGTTGTTTCAACGCTGTTTATTGCTGTTCCGTTGTTTATCGCTCGAATACGTACACTCGATTTTACGCTGATCTTAATTCTTTCATTCCCGAGATAATTCGTAGTCACAAATACGTACCTATTTGTCTGTCATTTTTCTGCCTATGATTCGTACAAAGTTGTTAACGTATAAAAATATAAGAAAATTTAAAAATAGAAGGAAGGTTTCTGAATCTGTAATTCCTGGATTAATCTCTGATAAAAGTAAAGGATTAATTAACTTGTATTTCTCTTGTTTCCGCTCTTTCCTCTTCGGTGCTGTTTTGGTTTCATTAAGATCATTATCTCTTAATCGTTATTTGGACACTTATAGCTATAAATATTTACAAACTTAAGTTAATACTATATATGTGTCTATTTTTATCTTTTCTTCGTCTTACTACTACCGTAAATGTTAGTTTAATATACTATTTTCTATTTTATATAAAATACGTACAGCTATTTATTGAATTAATTCAATCTTTTAGAAACGTGGTCCATTAGTATCTCAATTTCCCTTATTAGCAATAGTATGCCACTCCTGCAATATTATGGTACTTGCATGATATGAATCGATATTCCGTTACAAGCTTCGAAAGATGTAATTAATGTAGCATACTTTTTCCTCGCTTTCGAAAATTCATATTTAAAATAATAAATCGATGATGCAATATAACACGAGGTTACTATACATTGTCAGACTTCACCTACGAAATTTTTGTCAGCATTAATTTTTTTTCTAAAAACAACATGACACGTAATAATAATATTTTCGCGAAAATGCGAATAAGTAGACTAACATATCAATGACAAGTAATTTATCTTACACTTTACAATTTACATAAACAGTTCAATCGATAGTAAATATTACTCTCACATAATACTCCCTTGAAGCATTCTACGACTATAAATGTATTAACTTCGTGTATTTCGTCGTACGATATTATACGGCAATTAAGATTTTAGAATAAAGATTAGTAGCTCCAAAAACACACGCTCAACTTAAGAAAGAAAGGGCATAAACACAGTTAAATTATGGTTCTATGTATACACCTCGCAAATGTTATGTTTGTTTGATACATTGCCTAGTATAATAACAAATACATCCAAAGTATAAGCCATAAAAAGTAGAATACGTTTCTCTTTTATAGAGTTTTTTAATGAGATCTAGCAAGAAATTGAATTATGCTGCAGTGAACATTTAACTGGATATTATTTATGAAAGCTTGAACTACGTTGCGCACCATTTTCAATTACGTTATAAATTAACGCTTCCTTGTTTCGCACGTTCTTTTTGCGAAGGTAGAAAAGTTGAGAGAACTTTCGTTCCACTAATGTAATATTATTGATAGAATTTATTATTCGCGTGGCAGCATTTTAAACTGAAAGTAGTTCACGATTTAATTTTCCAGGAAACATTGTGCCTCTTCCGTTGGGAGAAGCGAAAGCGTCGATAACATTTACAGGGCGAATATTGCTCAATTATTTAACAGTTGAACAAAAATTCTGTCGTGAATTACCTAACTTCACTAGCTCTCCTCTGATAAAAACATAGTGTCAGATTGATTGATATATGAAGATGAAATAGGACCATTACATATCCCAAGAAGAAAATACAAAATTATACCTTATATTAGAACTATCAATTTTACGATCTGTATCGACTGAATATTTTTATTCCTGTTAATTAATATCTACTATAATACCCAAAAGCCTCACGGCTTTCTTCTAATACTCTGTACATTTGCCTAACAAACGAATTAACTTTTCGATACTGTTTCATCGTAGCAAACATCATTTTAATATTCCACAATTACGAACGCTCAAAGTTCAACTTCATTCAACGCTAATCTCTTAATGAGAAATAACACAAACGTACACTAACCCATTCTAACTACTCACGGCTGTGGTGAATCTTCGCATCAAATTAATTACTCTTGCATAACCAAGCATTCATTCGGGCTAAGCACCAAAATCCCGATCTAAAACTATGCACACATCAACGCATCTTGTTCGAGGAGGACGTAATCCAGTGACAAAGCTTCTTCACCTGACTTTTTTTTCCTCTCCCGAAATCCTTTTCAAACTTCGATCTAAATCGAGCCACAGACACATTTGTTCCCGTAGCCAGACTAACGCAGCAGCCACAGGCTGATCGAGAGAACATTAAATTTCTCGGGTGTACAAGGCGGAAAAGACGGAGTCGCTAGCTGTCGATGTGGTCGAGCAGCAGGGAAAGAGGATTGAATTTAACTTCCCCTCCTCTCTGGAGTGCCACTGGCAAAGGGGTGGTTTCGAGGTCGAGGGCTGTCGACCGACCTCGACCGATCGATATAGCTACAGGTGTCCGAAACCCTATTCGTTCTGGACTCTCGTCGGAGGAAAAAAAGACCTGAGCACGGTGTCCACCGCTAGTTTCCATCACAGTCCACCATAGCAAAGCATCGTTACTTTAATCCGTTTTACTATGTAAGTTTTTCTTGGTCGAGGATAAATTATGTTTTCCTGCGGCGCTACTAGACCAGACACGCACATGAACACGCATAAGACGTGTAGGTATGTACATGGAGTGTCGTGCTTTGCGGCAAGGCTTCTTCGATCGATCTAGTTACAGGTGTTCGAAAGTACGTTCTCCGTTTGTCGCCGGAATATCTCAAACGACCTGCCTCGAGCGACATTGCAAAGCCCACGTCGCTATCCTCCTTTGTCGCCGTTTTTAGCGTCGTTTTTAGACTCGCGAGAAACTAAAGTATCGCACGCTACCGCTCAAGTGTGTCTGGATAGATATTTAGCTATCTTTTACAGGATACGATCTAAATTACACAATTCTGAACAAACAGTCTATAATGACGTGGAAAATGTTGGCCGAATATATCGCACGAGTAGACAGGAGGCGATTACTTCTGTAGAAATAAATCCAAAATGTAAAATACAATTTTTTTCATCCGTGGATAAGGTTTTAATATAAAGAATGTTAATTTCGCATGACGTATCTCTTAATCCCAGAATAACATAGTAAAGACCGCTATCGTTAATTCGTAGATTTAACATTGTATCATACTGCCATATGTATACTATACTAGGATAAGTTGGAATATAAAGTAGCATAAGTAATCGATGTGATAAAATATCAATGTTAACTGGCAACCATCCTAATCCGAAAGCCAAGGATTATAATGATGAATAAATGAAAATAATAAGTAACGTTCACATATATTGCCTACGCAAGTCGGTCAAAATCTCCATACACTTGTGGACGTGTGCAGTATAACTGGGATATTGATAAAACGAAGAAGTATAATCCGTACCACAAATCTATCAAACTGTCCAGATGCTTATGAGCAATAGCGTATGTCGCTCAGGAATGGATCAGCGATGGAGATGGACGGTTTTGCTGATCGGTCGCGAAGCTCGTTTAAACTTCTCGTATATTTGAAATAATGGATAGCTCGGTACATAAATTTTAATAGCAATTGCACCGACGAGTTTCCATTGGTGGTTTCAGGCGGAGATTTATGCTACGAAGCACTCGCGCCGGTTCATTCTTCAACGCTGCAACCTTCGGCGGTCTGAATTTATCTTGCCACTTTGTAACTGCGACTGCTCTCTGCTCTCTCGTACACCTCTGACAATTCTGGCTTTGTAGAAGTCTGACTTTGACTTTCTACGACTCTAAATGGTCTTTATCGTATCACGAAACTCTCCGTTTGTAAGAGCGATGCCGACATCCTGAAATTCTCTCGGATACCCGTGTTTTAACCCGAAGAAGACTAGATTTATCTCACGTAATTCGTCGTCACCAAGTAGAACTTCATACGCAGCTTCTAGATCCACTCCTGTTACTAGTTTAATCCTACTGCGTTCTTCAAGTCGATCTCGATCCGTTGTATTCTTTTTAATATCGAAAAAGTACTTCTCAGAAGTTTGAGCAAGAATCGTTAATGATAAATGTGAATTCTTGTGTTTCAATTTCGTATTGAACATTTAAAAGTATTTATAGAAGTAAGAGCAAGATCGGAAAATAAAGATTCAAGGGTCGTAACAAGATCAAATGCAAATGCGTGCTTGTGCTTCGGTTTTTCCTTGCTTTGCGTATTACGTGAATTCTGCATACTTTTTACACCTTCTCTTCTTGCATTTTGCACAAGCGTGTAGTTATCTTTTGACGACAGAAACATGTAAATGTTTCAGGAACGAGTGAATTAATAATAACCACGTTTCCAGAAAATGTGAAATTATTTCATACTCCCGACTTCTATAAGACAAAGTATTTAATTACATTTTTTGTTTCATGTGTTCGTCACACCACGAATTGCACTTTTACCTTCATCGAGCATTGTTTTCTCCGCCAATAGATGATGCTTGAAAACGTTCAAAACCCGGACGTTCTTTTTCGTTTTACCAATCAATGCGGTGCGCATCGGGTTTCAGATATTTCATGAACTTTATGCTCGCGTTGCATCGCGATAAAGAGAGACGTACACAGGCGATGATGAAACATAGACTGAACCGTTCTAAGGTTTTCTATCGCTCGATGTTGTGTGTGTCAGAAAAGCCGATATAGATCAACTTGTCGATAAGTCGAAAATACTGAGCACAAACATTTCGTTTCGTATGTAACATTGCGTAACGTGAAATTCAAGTGTACTTGCCAATTATTCGGTATAAATTGTTGATAACGATAGCGAAGACAGACGAAGCAATCATATCTATTAATAGCAATAATAAAAAACAGCTAGTAATGAAAAGTGATGACCTATTACTGTACTTTGCTGTACACTCAGGTACAGCGAAAAATGATTGTCAAATGCTCGCAACATTTTTTTAAATAGACATAGGAATAAGCGTAATATATAAGTCTATTCCTTTGCATAATTTTACAAAGAATTCCCTTATATTTGATGCGAGAAAAAAATTCATTAAAAATAGAGGAAAATTGTGAAAGCAGAGTAAGCGAGGAAGATGCGATTATACAACGAATCTTAAATCGTTATCGAGAATATTGCATTCTTCTATGATTATAGGGCTTGCAATTATACTAAACTTATTGCTAATCGAATGTAATTGTTCAAATGTCAAAGTTCGAGAAACGTTTCTTTGAAACGAAGTTCTTTCTGATCCTTTAAGACTTGTTGCGTCACCCAAGGACCACGGAACAAGGAGATGTATATATATAGATATATATAGAATATTAAAGAAATTTACAGAACGCTTATTAGTTTTATTGCATCAAAGAGAGTACGCTTTGGAGTCTTTTGATCAGCGAATACGGAACATGAAATTTAATTAGGAAGTACCAGCTATTTCGCAAAACTGGTACATGTTACGAGACTATTAAAAAACGAACCCCATGTTATTTGTTTATAGAAAAAGTAAATGATGGTTTTTATATTCGCTGTAAATAGACTGCGAATTTTTATACAAATTCGCACTTTTATTAATATAATTAAAAGAACGAAACCTAAGCACAGATTAATTCCGCCTACTTAATTTTTGTACTTTACGTGCGTTACATACACCTGCACGCCTTCAAATTTCCTATAAATACATAAAACTCCGCTAAACTAAGTCTACTCTTTACGAGCATTTAGTTTAATTGGACCTTTCGTTTTGTTTCGCCCCTGTCCATGATATTAGATCGACTACGCGAGATATAGTAGGTATCATTCACAACAGGGCGCCTAATTATCCTCTTTGTTATTAGCGGTATGAAAGGAACCCCTGATGAAACTCGAATGGTATCATAAAGAAAATGAGATATAAAGATAACTTTTTGTTAAGAATACTTTTTTCCCAGAGTATCATATATTTAACGAAGGCTAATCGTACGTAATATTTTTTAACCGATGATACTTTTCATTGCGTGGAATCAAAGCCTTCTTTCTTTAACAATTAGATACCCTTGCCTCTTCGTTATGAATGTCACCGTAGAAAGTAATATTCAAAGAGAACCAGTAGCAATCAATATAACAGTAAAACGGCACCGATACCGCAGCCAAAGTACCACCGATAAATTTATTCCAATAAAACGGGAAGCGGCGATATAAAGATCATCCGCACATTTTCATTGCAGCCAAGCATATCGACGTCGTAGAAAGTTTCGTCTAAGGAACATTAAAGGGCCCGGGGATATTCGATGCAGCGAATACACGAAAACGCATAATGGCTCCTTTGATACCATCAAGAGCTCTCTACTTTTACGTCGATCTGACTGAGCGAAACGCCGCGGCTTCTGCTTACCTTCCTTTACGCAACTCTCCCTTCGCCCCTACTATGTGACTTATGATCGAGAAAAGACGCATATATACATGTATGTATGTGTATATATATATATATATACACACATGTATATATACATGTATACATACATGTATATACATATATAAGTTTTCAAGGCGGTGAAGGGATGTGTTTTCACGACGGCCAGGAAAGCAGCGCAAAAGGCGAACAGACAGAGTAAAAGAGATTTAACGGCGCGCGCGTGGACTCCTAATAAAATGGCACTTGTTACTCAGACGGAGGAGCTCTGTTAGTGGTTTTACACAGAATCTGATCGAATAATATGTACAAGAAGACTTGGAGCGATTCCTTTATAAAAATAAGAAGAAAACATAGAATAACGTTATTTCATAGGATACTTTGATTTTAAGAAAACCGACGCTAAATGTTTTAGGTAATTAGAAGACATAATAGGAATTCGTTAATTTTTCTCTGCTGTTCGCGGCTTTACATTCATATCATAGAGGTTCGTGTTTAGATAAGCCGATTCAACCGGTAGAACTGCATTTAATCGGACAGAAACTAAAATTTCGTACACTTGGCTACTTAAACGATCTCGTCGTAAATCTCAAGTTATGCTTGTGTTCGTGGCATTAGGTAATGCGGAACACAGATTGAAGCACACCGTGAACGATATTCGCGGATTTTATTCTTCTCTGTTCGTTTGAATATAGAATTCTTCTCTTCTTTGCAGTGACGAAAATTTCTATGAATACTTTCTAGCTATGTTTCAAACGTTTCGTTCGCCATCGGAAAACCGCACAGAGGCGGTCACGGATTTTTAACATAAAGGGTAATCTCTCTCTCTACCACCATACCACAAGTTCGCTTTTTTATTTTTCATTAATACGCTCGTTCGTTTCTTTCCTTTTGCGCTACACGCTGGAGAACGAAGATACGCATGATATACCGTATGCGGGAAAATTATCGATGTCGAAATTGCTATTCCGACACCGTGCGGTTACCACACGTCCAAAAAACAGACATTTGTATAGGCTTTAATTTCCACAATTCATCCGACCGCAAGGAAAAAAGTAGAACATCGATTTGTGTAATTCCGTAATAAGAAAGCCACGTGCATCATTGAAAACGTAATTACAGTTCAATTTGCCCAGATCGCGAACGCATTAAAGACCAATACAGCGAACATAAACACGAAAAATCCATCGGTCGAGACTTGGAAAACGTCGAGCACGCGAAACTTCTGCAACCTTCGTAGAACTGAACGCGTTCTAAAAAAACGAAACTTTCTTCGAACGAAACGAGAAAACGAGCGAAGATTTTCCAGCGATTTTTTCCCTTCTTATACACCAGTCTTCTAAAAAGTTCACTCGTGACGTTTCGTTTCAAAATTAAAACTGGTCGTCTCGCGTGGCTGCGGGAAACTTTCTCGAGAAAGAATCGACACAATTCCAACGCGCGGCTGTTTGGTTTGCTGCAGTCGTTAGCTTCGGTGAACATCCTCTTCGCTGTTCTTCACAGCCTAATTTCCAACGAATCCGAAACTGATGTTCAAACCGGAGGAAACTGGGTCAACCGATCATCATGTTCACGCTCATATTCCGGAGAAATAGGAAACGCAAGCGCGTTTTTCTATCGACCACCGTATCCTTCAATGGCCGAGAAAGAGAGAAGATCCTCGAGCAGCTTTTCCGATCGAGTAATCACTCGGCGAAATTGTTGTTCTGCCGTCGACAACCGATCACGATAACAGCCGGTGCTGATTTGTATCGTGATATCGATACGCGGCCAATTACGTTGTTGCGTTGCTTCCTGCAATCATTTCAGACGTCGTGTGCACGCAGATGACGGTGTATCGACTCGTTAATTGACTATCATTGGGAGAAACTGAATTGAAGTATAGTATATCCATGGCTGATAGATTTCAAGATAATTAGAAACTTCATTATTACGGACATTTACTATAGGATATTCAGTTAATTTAGTTACACGAACATTTGAATTCCCGAATAATTATTTGGAAGAAATTAAAGAAATAACTCATCCTGTACATGTTAGCATAATTATATGAACTACCTATCGTTATATCAATCTTCATTGAAAGATTCTTTTTTATTCAGATATCTGAACGTTCTGTTAACAATATATATTTCCTTTGTTGCTATAATATGAAAATGGTATTATATGTGTTAATACCGTTTATAAAATGGCATCAAGAAGAAAACGTATAATAGATACTAACAGTTAAAACGGAACGAGAGATACTTCAAAAGCTAGAAAACGGTCACGGTGTTGCAAAAGTCGTAAAAATGTACGTAAACCTATTGTTGAAGGCATTCCCTCTTCGAAGCATTTACGGTATTAGGAAAAGATCATTTAAGTGGTCTAAGCCACAAATAGGATACAATTCAAAGCAACTTAATACGTGTTTATCCGATTTAATAGAAAAATTGTTCTTTGCTATCGTTAGTAACGATATTACTCCTGATAATAAATAATTAGTTTCTTTATGTAAAAACACCCTAATCCGAACGATCATGTCCCTCTATCAACTCCGATATCGGAGGTCTCACTACATGAAGAATAATAATCCGATGGAATATCAAACTTATGCTAACTACTCATCGATTGACATTTACAAGAGAGATTAGATTATACCATGCCGATGATCAAAGGTCTTAAAAAATAGGTGAGAAAATAAAAGTTTAGTAGTATAAAAAACAGATTGATTAAACAGATCGATATAATTAAACGATATCATCGGATTTTATATCGCTTGCTTTACGTATAATATCACACTAATGCTTATACTATTTCTACAAGTATAGACTATAATTCACTATCGAGCTTAACAGGAATAAACTTGCGATATCGTAAACAGTGCTCATAAACAAGCGTAAGATCAGCATTTCGAAATCAAAGCTTACAGGATTTCAAGGTCGAGCAATTCCTCGTGTTAGCAAGCTGCAAGATCTCTCAGTTCATTCTGTTTATTATTACTATTATCCTGAAAGTAGTAGTAAGTAGAAGTAATACTACATGAACCGTGAAACAAGAGGGGCAAGACGCGTCAGGGGAAGATACGAAACAGAACGAGAGAAA
The DNA here is from genome assembly GCF_024516045.1 of Bombus affinis. Classification (NCBI taxonomy): domain Eukaryota; kingdom Metazoa; phylum Arthropoda; class Insecta; order Hymenoptera; family Apidae; genus Bombus; species Bombus affinis. The sequence goes on from NC_066351.1 coordinate 9,698,304, forward strand.
ATGGATGAGAGAGGATGTTCAGCAGATCGCGTGGCCGCCACCAAGGAACTAGGCCAACCGATGACCTTCCTGCAATAAGTAAGTAAGGTGATACACACCACTGTGGAAAATTATAACGGCAATTCCCCAAGAAGCTCGTTGAAATATTCATGAAGAATCGTTAACGAGAAAGAAAGCCGATTGGTCGTTAACCCTACAAAATTACACGATACAAGTCGAAAAATTATACAATACAAGTCGTAAAGTATGTATGTATGAATGCATGTATGTATGAATGTATGTATTTATGTATGTATGAATGTATGTATGTATGTATTTATGCATCTATGTATACACGTATGATAGCGATTTCTATTGGATTAAAAATATGTATGTTTAATAGAATGAATACTGTACGAAAAAATAAAAGCCTTACGTTAAAAAAGAAAAATTCGTTGCATGTGTTTCAGATGAACCGATTTTGCGTTCGAATAACCATTCGCAGTGGAACGTGAAATGGAACGTGAACGATAAATGTATTCACGATATAAAGTGCAACATACATAGTATCCCGCGAAACAGAATATTTCAAAGAAACAGCAATATTTCACACATGATTTTATGAAACATTACCTCGAGAGTTTCGATTATTCGAACGCTTTATTTCGTTCTCTTGATTCCCCTTCTACTAGATATAGTCGGCGAATACGAAACTCCTACAAACATTGGAAGATATTTCTTGAACTGAACAATGTTCATTGTAGCGGTCAATGAAAAGCGTATAATAAATTGTTAATAAATTATCGATGGCGTTTTATCACTCCAAATATGAAGAACAGTTTTATGTATCTGAAACAAATCCTTATTTCGGTGTTGTGAATTTTCGAGCGTGCATCTGTAAATTTCTCGGTTATTGGATTGCCCTGCAATCCAATACGTACATCTTGTGAAATATTTTCTGAATGAACTTGCAGTGAGCGAAATAAAATATCGGACACAAGTATCTTTAATCGTACACGCTGTAATGTACTGTATTATTCGGTTGGAACAATTGACAGACGTTCAATGTTTTCTAATCCTCGAATAGCAATGAATCAGTTTCTTTGTAGATATTTCGCTTTTATCCTCTCTGAATTACTAGATATGCGTCGTAATCCATTAATAAAAATTCATTACTGGAAAAAGTCTCTTCGATTTGTCTTTGATACTATTGACAATTTCCAGATTCTTTGGTAAAATAATTCTGATATTACGTGAACACTGTAACATATTATAAAAATAGGATTCTTAGATTTTAGCTTTATCGAAACACCAGAATCATTCGACGATACAGTCCTTATCGGAAATAATAGATTCAATAACAAATGCACAGTTTATTAAACCAATCGTTAGTTTCCCAATATCGCAAAACCCTTTGGAAAGAAAATCAACGATACAACGTGCATCGAAGAAAGCAAGTAGTTGAATAGCAAAGTGATATCGGATATCAGGAACTATGGATCGGATACTACTGATACTACCGATGTACTGACGTTTTCTCGGATGTCTGTTGACTCTGTTGTATCTACCAACGGAACGTCGGAATCGTTTTCCAAAAGGACAGGATTCTCATTGAGAAACCTCTGACCGATACATGATTCACTGTGGCTCTCGTTAATATCAGTCCTCTCGGAGAATAATTTGAATATTTCGATAATGCAAATCAAATAGCTAAAAATATATATACATAAACAAAATTAATCTCCAAATAAAACGCTTTTATTTATAACGAATTTAAACGGGAGATTTTTTTAGTTTCGTACGCGTAGTTGGTAGTATAGTAATTTCGTTGCGATTTTTCGTCCGACCGACGAACACACTTGACACCAAAGGTGATACCATATCCAGTGCTAAAATATCATGATATCAATGCGTTAAGATGTCAATATGTCAACTGCATCGACATTGTCACGCGCTTTCAAGTTTATACGTGGAACGGGCGTTCGAGAGCAATACTGTAACTTGCGTTAATTTACGAAAATGAGAAAATGTCAATCTGTCATCACGTCAAGGTATTACATTATCGGACATTAAAGTCTAACTTTAAATCGTTTTAAAAATCCGGCCAATCACCGTGGAAGCTTGACGTGTATCGGAACTAAGTAATTGTAGCTCAATTTGTGAAAAAGCTTTTCAAGATATTTACGAGACTCGAACAGAATTATGCGTCGGAGTATCCCAATTATCTCGCAAAATCACGTTAACGATACAAGTTAATTCTACTGTATGAACTATGCTTCTTTTTGTTATCCTTTTAAACATCTCGAGATTCCCAGAGGCGTTCCTTTCAAGTGCTCGCGAGGTTAAAAGTAAAAGATTTTAATATTTTACCAACAACGAGAACGAATACCTTGATTTTGTAGAATGAAAATTCGTTACCTGTAATTTGAATTTCATTCGCTTATAGGCAAAAGGCTAAATATGTAGATTTAATCGAATTAAGGAAAGCTAGCAATTCACATTCAAAGCGGGTAACTATTTTACGATAATAAAATACACTAACCACACTGACGAACAATTGGATATATAAATTGAAAATATATAAATATATGGATAATTTATAAGCTATAAAGTGTTAATAAATAATCTTTAATTCCTGTTTAAAAAATCAAATTCCAATTTAGAAAAGTTGGATAAATACATGAACCTCTATCGTATTCAGATACAATTAAAGAACTGAAGGAAAAGTTGGAACACATGACAAGATCTTTAATTTGAAAATGCCATACATAAAGTTAAACTGTAACGGGAATCTCTATACGTTTTCAAACTTGAAATACTCATTATTATACGCATTCGTAAAGGCTTGGAAATTCATTCTGAAATCCTTTAAATAAATATAGATCTTATAACATCGTTACCCGTGCTTCTTTCGTTTCTAAAGAAAGATACACTTGCACCACTTTTCCACCGAGTCTCTCAACTGCGTCCGTCTTATCTGTTTATTTTTATAATTTATCCATTTTGTTTTACCCTTGACAAAGCATAACCGATATATTTCCCCTCTTCCGCAAACATTTTCTTTCGCCGTAAAGCATACTCTGCTGCGCGTAGCCTTCGGCCTGTTTCACAAGTTGGCGAACAAAAATATTTGTCCGACGTTTAGACGTTTATCATAAACGTTCATTCACGATCCGCGACACGAGCGACTTGAAAACGTAACAGTAACATGAGTTTGATGAAACGCGTGTAAAATATACCTTGCAATTTACCAGGGCTTGAGCAAACGCTCGTTCGCTCCGATTTCCACGTGGATAGATAAAATGGGGGAACACAAGCATGGAACAAATCGTACGATAAATTTCCGCGGCAACGTTAATTCTTCACGAAGGATCGTAACGACTTGGCGCAGAAACTAAGAATTACGCGAGAGTATCGCGCGATTCGGCCAAATCGAGCTCCTCGTCCCTTCTTTACCAATCTATTTACCCTCTGTAACATCTTAAATCTTGCGAAATAGTTGCTCCATTAATTAAAGCCTTTCAAGGGTAACAGGCATGGAAAGTTATCTGACTCGACGCGTTCCGTAGAAAGTTCAAAGAAAAGCCTACGCGCCCGGTCAAATGTCAAGCTACCGATCACTGAGCAAGCTAAAAATATACTTCAGCCAGCTAAAAAATAAAATACGAGAGATCCTATTCAGGTCCTCCCACGCGAGAACCTGGTCTTAAGGTACGGGATGGATTCCGAAGAAGCTCACGAACGATCTGTCCGCCACACAGAATCGCGATATTGCCGGGAAGATGTGAGAAAGAGAAGTGAGAAAGAGGACGGGGACAGAGGGTCGTAAGTTTCTTGGCGGAGCTAGTATTCCTCATGCGAGAGAAACGGAAAGGAAAAGGCGAGAGGGAAGGGACGTCGTCCACAGGCAACCGTGTTATTAAAGAAGGGTGAGATGGGTCGAGGTGCGAATACGTACGAGATTCCTTGCTTCCTTTCAGCGTGCTGTCGTCGATACTAAACGATCTTGGAAGAATCGCTCGGAACAATAGAAACGTTCATGGTTTACGTCGCGATTCCCGACGAAAGAAACGACCAAGGTGTAGAAGGAACGGGCCCGGAAGCGTGTACACTCGCGAACTAAGGAGCAAAGGCGAGCAAATTCCGCGAAATACAAAGGAAACCATGCGACTGAGCGTTTGCTTTGCTTCCGAGCGAAACTCCGGGCACGGATTAATTTGCGTTTTCGAGATTGTAAAGTCCAAGTTACTCAGCAACTCCGTTACATATCCGCTGCGCCGTCGCGACATAGAAAACGACCAGTCTCGGCACGAGTGTCCGACTAATCTCTTACGCCAACCACATTTCCATCCTACTTTTCAACGGCTCGTTAACCGTACGCTTCGAGAATGAAAAAGAAAAGAACAAAGACCTGAACTGGATCACTTGACTCGGTTCTTTCAACCACTCGAAGAATGCGTTTTAACGCGTAAACACAGTGTTCGACGATTGCGTAATTGCAGGATTTTCTATTTTCTTTATACACGACTGTTCTTTGTTTAATATCCTTTCAATAGGTATAGTTACGAGCATCGAAGTTACGTATAAAGAGAATATGCATTTTAATAGTTTGATACAATGGACTGAGAGGCAGAGAGGTGGGTTATTATGATCGATGAGATAAGCAAGTAAAATTAGTTGTTTGTCCGAAACGACACGATACATGATGTATCATTGCTGAAATAGAAAAAAAGTAAACTTGTAATTCCATCAAACTTAAAGAACGTTGTAACTGATTCTTAGATTCCACATGAACTTTTCCGTATAAAATTTTCAATGATTATTTTCTTAATCTACATGCAATATCTTAATTTATATAATGCAATATTCTTGTTCAACGTTACTCTTAGCGGTTTTTTAAATTTCATTTAGGAGCACGTTATATATCTTAAATTTATAATAACATTAATACTGTTCGTGACTAAATTCTCATGTTTATTCGTGGAATTGTCCAGATCATTTATTTCCTTCATAGTAGACGTTTCGCAGTTCGCTTTGCAAGTTTCAGAAATAATTAGATTGTACTATATAAGCTTTCTTCGACGTTCTTCGTTATTTTCACGAATGCATCAAACTTTCATAAAACTTCAGTTAATCTTAGCTTCTTAATCACTCGTCCACTTATTCGATTATAGAGTTCTCTCACACACATAGCCAAATTTATCAAATATAAAAATAATTCGCACTTATTCGAGAATTGTTCGCCTCGGAAGGTCATAAATAAAATAATGGAATAATCACGATAAAAATCACAAAGAGATATTCACTTTTATCACGATCAACTGTTAAAATGTGAACTGCAAACATGTTTATCGATATAGGAAAAATACACAATCAATGGGGAATATAGCTACCAATGTTTAATAAGAAATGTAATTACAGGAGGACTGAAGATCGACGAAATTGTCATGAATTCGCGATTTTACGAACAGATCGATCGATAGATAACATCGTAAGCGCTTGCAGAAGCATTGCGTCGAAAATCAAAATTGGATCGAGTATAAATCCCTTCGGAAAATTCGAACGAAAAACTTAATCTTAACACAACCTGATCCGCCGTAAACTTTCGTACGTGACGATAAGATGTAGGAAAATTGCCATCAAGAAAGCTAGCAGACCTAGCGCGCGAACTCAGCACGCGATTTCGTCGACGATAAAATCGAAGAAAATCCGTGGGGAAAATTGCCGCGACGTTCGTTAATTAATTAATCCATGTAACTTCTTGCGTGTTTCTCCGATGAAAAAATACATGGTAACATATGGAAAATATATGGAAAATAGAAGGTAAAATTATGTAATTCGAGGAATTACAGTGAAATATAATTTTTGAACGAGTAGACATTAATTGATAACAAAAAGCTTCCTTCCAGTGCCACACGTTCACTTTCTGATACTTTATTAGGTAAAATTGAAAGAACAATTGAGCACATTGAAATGAAAATATGGGTATGACAGAAATATGTAAAACTGATAGATAGAAAAGTAATTACAGTTATTTCGCTAATATTGCCTTCATATTTAGATATATAATTATTTTGAAGAAACGATCTAGAAATTTACAATTTTATAAATTATAATAATACTATTATTTCAAAGAAAATAGTAGTATTTGTTTATTGTCTGTATCAGTCGATTATTATTTCTCCGCTAAAACTGAATCAGATACGACGATGCAAATTTTGCCTTGGTAGAAGCATAAGTACCGCTCTTTAACGAAACAAGTGTTTAGTTTTTAACAAATTATCTGAATAAACGAATTCAGATGATAAAAAAGAATCCTATGCGATCTTTAATAATTCTTCGGTTTCATAAAACAAGAAGTGAATGTGGGTCAACGAAAAATATATACCACCAAAACGATAGATCGTGTATAGATGTGTGTTCATGTTGCTATAGATTATCTTCATTTTACCTACGTACTAAAAGTGTACGTAAATTCAGGAATCATCTCTTTTCAACAACATATTCACTACGCTTACATACTCATTTTAACCAATATTTTATAATAATTATATAACACTTTTTATATATTAAAAAGCATATCCGTTTACATCGTGAAATTTTCATTACTATCGGATTTTGAATCCAAAAAATACTCTACTTTGCTAAAAGTATAATTGTGCAACTTGTCGAGTATCACTTATCAAACGAAAAATTGTTTGAAATCACGTAAATACTTTAAGAGAACATCATCAGATACGCTTCTGTCCAAATCAGCGGACACTTACAACTAGTACATTTAGAATGAGAATAGATAAGTTGTACTTACAAAATAAAGTTGACGTTCGTTAATCGTTTGTATTATAAAACAATAGAATTAAACTATGTTACGCTTTAAAGATCTTATGGCAAAACCATTTTTATAAAAATTAAATTAAACACTAACGAATGTCCAATTTATGATTATGAGTATACTTCGTTAGCTATTTCAAATGAACTAGAAATGGGGCGACATACGTTTCATTTAGCGATATTACGAACATTAAATGCTGTCAAACAAAATGTACAGAAAGCCCGTATCTGCGAGCTGGATTGTTAATTTATTCGATTGTGTTTGCTAACACGACCTGTTACACGCGTCGCGTGCAATCAATGCGCGCGTCACGGCGCTCGCAAATGTATCTAGTGTTAACATTAAAAATAAAATATGCAATTTCGCTTTCTCTCGCAACGTTCCATCTTACTCTCGTTCGCAGATTAGCGCGACCAACGAATCCGAACGATAAGATCGCCATGCAATCGCGAAACCATGAGAATCGTTGAAAAGTAATTAACAAGCAGCTGTTCTTTTTGTTCGGCGAACATTCGATCAATGTACACCCGAGGCGAAGGCAACCGCGTGATAAGGGGCGAAAAGCACAAGAGATCGTCGACAGAATGGAACGTTCCTGGGGAATCGGGGAAATAGGAGCGGAAATTAGTCGATTAAAACAGGATCAAAACCATCTCGAAATTACGTTTGCATGCGTGGCTCGTTTCCCACGGAAAACCACACATGCCGTAGAATCGAAGTATGAAGGTTTAAAAGACGAAAGAACCCTCGGCCAATTAATTACCAGTGTCATCGGTTCGGCTATTCAGGGATCGGCCACGATGAAAAACACATCAACGGCAACCAATTAGGCGAACCATTTCCAATTATACCAGACGGAAACATTTCTATTCCGTTGAACGGTTTCTAGTCCACTTTATGGATCGAGCGTATCGTCTGATCGAAACGTGAACCGAGAGCGAATACGTATTATCATCTCTCCTGTAACGAGGGGAACCGATTTGTTGGATTCACGTTGGAACGCGTGAAATGTACGTCGATGATTTGACATCGATTTGAAGTACACGATAAGGAAGCATAGAGAGATGAGACGGTGAAAGTAACCGCGACTCGAGAGGTCGATGGAAACGCGCGAAAGCGGTTTTAAGAGAAGAGCCGGAATGACCAACCTGTTACTTGAAAGCTGCGGAAGCTTCCGAGCGGGGAAATGCGTGCGTTCTTTCAGCCGCGCTCTCGCGTTCAGCTGCCCCTCCGGATGGATACACGTGCTCCCGTATATTCTACAAACGTACGTGGCCACTTAAGTAGCGATACGTGTATTTTTAACAAATAGTGTATTTCTTTACTCTCTGTTTCCCGTAGTTGGCTTTAGTGTCTATGCGTGGTTAATGTGTGCGCGCGGACACGTATGTTCACGCGTTGCGTGTACCTGATGTACGTGTATACCTGTGTGTACGCGTATGTATATATGTGTATTTATAGGTATGTGTCAAGTTCTAAGTACAAGGTGTGCCTGTACGCGGTTCTCTGTGGCTGGAAAAAGCGACAGCGCGCATGCCCGCTTTATTAGACGCGCAAAGAAAAACTCGCGGCGAGCGACCAACTTGACGGAGAATAGACAAACAAAAAAATAGAATCACCGTTATATCTAGAGCGACGATATCGTCGGGCAGGCTGCCCGGCTTGCACTGCCCGGGTCTCCTGTTTCTCCCACCGAGCGAACCACTCGCCCCTCCGATTCCCGTCTCTCCCGGCTCTCCTGCCTCTCCTGTCTTCTGCCTGGCGCTCTCCTTACACCCCCGTTTCGCCAACCCCCGCCACTTCGAACGCGCCTGCCGAAAAAGCTCGTCTATTCTATACGCTACCTCTCGCCCCTTTTCATACTCCTTTTACCCTCTTCCCTCTTTACTCTCCTCCTCAACTATCGTCCTTTTCGCTCCTTCAATCCCCTTCAATGCCGTTTCCTCTCGTTCTCAATACGGTTCTGTCAGCCGTGACTTCGACTCGCAGACTCTAAACTCTCTCTCTGAACACGATGCCTCTATGTCCCTCGTCCTCGCTCTATCTTTCTCTTTCTTGCCGTTCTCACGTCCCACCGCGAACCTCAGCTCAAGGCGCAAGCTCGTCCTTCTCTCCCGGATAGGAGAAGGGAAAAAGACTGTCGACCAGGTGGAATATCCTCAGGAGGACCCAAGGGATCCAACGACGAGGCGCACCTTCCCTATTCGCGCGCATTTTCACGCACGTGGACGGAACGCACGGGGGTTGAAATGAGATCCGCGTCCTCCACGGACAGACAATCGCGATTCCGAGGGATCGTTCGAAACTTTCTCTCTTAACGTCGAGTCGGAGGAGCTTGAAAAAGAAGGAGCAGAAACTCGTAACCCCCCTAGTACCGGTTCGGTCGTTTCTATGAGAACACAGAAAAACAGTTCGTTCAAACGAGAAGCTACGTGACGCAAAGACGCATCGAAATATTAGAAAAAGAAAATTGCGCATTTCTCTGGCAGACTCTGCTCGATAAAGGATAAAAGATGATTTTAAGATGCAGAAATATATCGCAACGTCGATTAACGTACGAGACTATTATCCATCGATCGATTCGCTTTCACCCCTCGAAATAAAATTTCCTAACGAAGGCTTAACCTAAATTCACGGTTCCACTTTATCGATATTCCCGTCAAACTTTCCCCTAGCTTCTAATAACGAAAAAATTGATGACACGAAAAGGAAGCTGTTCGCGCTTTGATGCATCTTCGTCTCTGCTGTTGTCGTTACTTCGAAATTGACTTCTTCGCTCTTTTCTCTGTAGGTCCTCGAAAAACGAACGAGAGGACAATAGATACGGATAGGACAGGAGACAAAAGCCTGCATCTAAGGGATCAATTGGTTGGAAAATTCGAGCAATGGAGCCGGCTGCAGGTAACGTGAAAAACGACGCACAAAATAGAATTTTCAGAAACAGTGCTTGTTGCTCGTCGAAAATAAAAGCTCACGATTGTATTATACGCGGAGATCGTTGGCGACCCGCTTTGTAAACTGATGCGTTTCCTATACCCAGAAAAATCGAAACGTTTCTCCCCTGCGCGATATATCGATCAATTTTATGTAAACAGCTGACACACGCGACGGTTTTTCATTGCGGAGAGAAAAGGTACGCGTGAAAAACGCTTTGTTCCCCTTGACTTTCAATTTTTCGCTTTTTCTTTTTTCTACTTTTTTGTTGGTTTTTGCCCCATGCGGTCGCGAGTGTTTTGCCACGGGATCGAAAAATTACTATTAATACAAGCTTCAACATACCGTGCAGCGGGTTTTGTCGGCACAGTCGGATGTTTCAATTTACCTTACAATCCATTAAAATAGATAAGCGACGCTGTTAACGTAATGCAACGTTATCAAATATTCAGGTTTCATCAGACTAGCGACTACATGGCCCGCACTTCCGGAAATTTCATTTTACTCGATCTAACAGGCTGTGCATTTTGTTCGAGAAAAAATATATACCTTATGTAGGGTAATCTGTTGCAGATCGAATCTCGAAGATTTCGTTTTAATATTTAGTACGTGTTATGAAATTTACTCCTATTCTATCAATCTTGCTGACTTGTTTCTGGAATCGAATTTTGACTGAAGTTTGAAGAAATGAAACTTTTCTTCGCGTTACTTGTTATCTTAAATCAGATTAATATCATTATATCTTATAAAAATTGTACAACATCCAATAAGCATTATCACTTATATTGTTGTCGTTCAAACAAATCAGATTGTTTAGCGTACTTAATAATTAAAGAAGCGATTCTCTTCAGAATTCTTCTAAAGAACTTTATATGTACAATAGGATAGAAAGTTAAATATAACAATAAAATAAAAGCGAAAAAATTTCATTCTTCATTTTTTACTTATTTTCACATGTAGAATGATCTTCTGCAGATCCTCCTCTTCTCTCTAATTAAGGATTGTCAAATTATTTTTGTAAAATCGAAAGACGATTGTGCTTTTGATTAAAATTGTATACTTTCTTTCCATTTGCACCACTTTGAACACACGTAAGTCAATTTAAAATTCTCTACACTCGGCTATCTAAAATTCATATCAGATCCGCTTAAAAATCTGTTTTAGGCAACACATTGAAGATCATCGTACTTACGTGTCTATCTTATTAGAGATGTATACAGAATAAACTGACACTATAGTCCGAGGAGATCTTTCCAAGCAGTATCAGACTTCAGCACTATACCCATGGTATACCCGTGAGTCATTCTCGCAAGCACGTCTAGAAGATCCCACGGGCATTCCCTTATCTTGCATTGTCGAGCTGGGTCGCAGATCTTCTCACAACTGCCTGAGGTTCTCTTTAAAAAACGCAATGCACGAACATCGTGTGGCAGCTTATGAAGCTGTCTCTTGAATACCTAATTCACTGCCTCATCCACAGCCATTTTAAAATCCGCTAATAATGCCCCAACTTCAGTTTCGACAATTAGGTACTAATTACGTCGTAATTAGCGCTGTAGCTAATAAATAATTAGTACCTAAATACTTAATTTATTAATAATTGATAGTTCGTAATTGGTAGTTTAGCGTGCAATGAATTCTTTTTTTTTTTTGTTGAAAACTTTTCGATCGCAGCTTTATCCTCTTGCAAATTGTTTATCTTGTTTTATTTTATTTCATTTTATATAATTTTTATTAAGTTACGAATATGGTAGAAGCGACGAGTGGCAAGGATGGCGACATGTAGCGATGGGAAATTCGAATTATGATTCAAGACTCAATGGATACGAGTTCTACGAGTTTTAAGATTCGAATCCTATTCGAAGTGATTCAAATTTGTTGCCGCATACATGATAGAGATTCAAACTGTTTCAGATCTCGCATCACTACTCGCCGCTTCGCTATAATCTCGTACTTAAACGTTTCTAACATATTGATTTTGTAATTCATTTTTGTGTCGTCATCATTTATTTAAACCGAATTGCGTTACCGATTATTGATTATTTCAATAGCGTTCAACGTGTAATTAGGTAGCCAACTGATTAGGTATGAATTACGTAATCAACTAATCGATTTAAAAACATGCAATTGACGTATGACGTATATGGAATCGAAATGGCAAATTTTGGATTTGATTAGATACGACATATTACTATTATTAATATTAGCAAACTACCTTTCGAAAAACACAAATTTTTAGTTTGAAACATTAAATCAATAACGTAGCAAAAATTTGTTGTTAAAGTGAAGGGAAAATAACAGATATTTATTTATTATGGTCCTGTAAATTTAAAAGCATTTAAAAGCATTTGAAACATTTTGTAACTATATGAGTATTTATAATTTAGAAGATATATTAACATCCATTGTATTGCTATATTTAATGCATAACTAACATAGCTAATAATAAGCAGTTTAGTTAACACATTCGCAGCATTACGTATTACTGTTAAATATGCTATAAAAAGAAAATAATAGTATAATTTCTGCTAAATAATATAAATACTTGAAACTTCATTTTAAGGTTGTCGAATAATCGTGTACAAAAATTAATAGGTATAACTACATAGAAAGAAAAATACTTAGTTAAGCCTAAAATATGCTGAAACATAATCGCACGAAAATATTTAGGTAAAGTATTGAACGATATTTCAATATTTTAAGACTTATACCCCATTAATAAAATATGTAAAAATTAATGAAATTTGTGATCTTCGGAAAGTACAATGGAAAAATCAATAATACAGCAGGGAATATTCGTGGTGTATATTAATATTGAATAAATGCAATTATAATTTAATATTAACTTAACTGAAATTACTAATTTTTATCATTGATTTGATAATATTCATCAAAATCATAAAAATATATTCGTCGATGCATATTTTTATACGCGAATATAACTTATATATTATAATATCCTAATTAAAAATGCATTAATTCTAGTCAACATACATTCATTCCCTTTTAATTTTATTTTAAGATATGGTTAAACATATAAAGTAAAATTAAATTCATCAGATAATATGTATACTTTGCAAATAATCAATGTTTTGAAGTAAATCAGAAGAAGTTATACAAATCGCGAATTCTGATTATCATAGATGCAAGTTTGCTGTCGTGAAACTGGTGCCGACAGTAATTCGTAACAGTAATGCGAAAGGATTATCAAGGAAATTGAAGTAACTATGTGATTACACGAGAATCTCTCGGCGAAGCGCCTTAGGTCCAAACAGATAAAGCTATAGTACGATAAATTTTGTACCGGATAATTTCTTTCGTGAAAAGTAAAATATGCGAAAACGAAAAATTAATTTAGCAATGTAAACAAGTATCAACTATATATGTTAAATTATTCATATGAATGTTTTCCAAATATATTAAAATAACATTTAGCCTCCTGGACATTTTACAACTTATTCTTTGGAAGACTATTTTTATGTTAATTATTATATCATCAACAGAAATCTATAATTTTTCATAATCAAAAATATTAAATAAAGAAAACATCATTTTTCTTATAACATTTTGGCAATGTAAATATTTACATACGTACATGTTGTGTATATATTACAGTAGAGACATTACGGCATGTATGCATACTAATAGAAATGAATCAATTAAATTTATGCTTTCTGTATATTTCTATATTTTGTATTCGTATTAGTAACTAATAATCAAGCTAGTATTTTAAAAAAATGTTTTCTAACATAATCCTGTTTTGTATTATCTTAAATAAGCCTTCAATACACGCGCGCGCGCGTGTGCTGAACACGCAACACACACACACACACACACTCAGCACGCATGCGTTGAAACTTGAAATAAACCAAATGATCGAGGGTAAGTGAAAAAAATTCAGATATGATATATTCTGTAAATGTGATTATTGAGTTTCTGTAAAAAAAATATATATTATATATAATTCTATATTTTTTCAAATATATATAATAAATAGTATTGAAAAATGTTTAAGTTAAAAAAAACTGTATTATATCATAACTTTTACAAAGTTTCCACAAAAGAAATTACATATAAGATATTTTGTTATTAATTAAGATGAAAGTACTGCTATAATTTTGTGAGTGAATACAGAATTTATATATATTACATCAGTATAGTAATTTTATAAAGTTAGGCTGAGCTGATAAAGGTTATGTGAAGTTGTGTTTTATAATTATGTAATCATTTCTTTTAACAGAAACAGAAACACGAAAATAATAACCACAGTAGTGTAATCGTTTATCAAAAAAAGGAGAAATTTATACAATGCAATCTGGTGAATATTTGTTAAGTGTTACATTAATTTTCATTAATTTCATCAAATTTTCTATTTATTTATATTAGTTTTGTTACAGATCAGAAAGATAGTGACTTCATGCCAAAATTAGATCTTGAAAGAGATAAAAATAAATTAAAATATAGTGATATAATATATATGAAACAAGCAGAAGAAGCAGCTGTTCTAAGAGCATCCCAATATACAAAAAGACGTAACAAGTGTGCGAAAGCAGGTTTTGCTCTAGCTGGTTTATCTTTAGGAATTTATCTGTATACCATATATGCTGTAAAACAGGAAACATTTTTAAATGATCTATATGAACCTGAAAAAATAATTGAAAAATCTAGTTCAAAAACTAACGTCGCTTAAAATTATTTGTATTTGTATCATATGAAACATTACTCTTACCTACATATTATCTAAATACGAATAAAAAAAAGAACAATGGCAACTCTAAGGTTACCACCTTTACCAAGTATGAAAGATTTGTTAAGAATGTATAGATTGCATGCAATGAAACAGCTTTCTCAAAACTTTATCTTAGATCAAAATTTGTCAGATAAAATAATAAGAAAAACAGGAAATCTCTCTGATTGTCATGTATTAGAAGTTGGTCCTGGTCCTGGTGGATTAACTCGATCTATTTTAAAGCATCAACCAAATAAAGTAATTGTTGTGGAAAAAGACAAAAGATTTGAGCCGACGTTAGAAATGTTGGCAGATGCTTTTGCAGCAGTTAATGGTAACATGGAAATTATTTTTGATGATATAATGAGATTTAACATGACTAATGTTCTCCCACGAACTGAAACAAAAGCTTGGACAGATAAAAGTCCAAGGATTAGATTAATTGGTAATTTACCATTTAATATATCAACGCCTTTGATAATAAAGTGGCTACATGCAGTTTGTGAAAAAACTGGTCCTTGGGAATTTGGAAGAACTAGAATGACATTAACATTTCAAAAAGAAGTTGCTGAACGATTAGTAGCTCAACCATCAGATTCACAAAGATGTAGATTATCTGTAATGGCACAAGCTTGGACAAAACCAATATTACATTTTATTATACCAGGTATATTATTTTAGATCTTTTTAGGTTGTTTAATTTTTACATTTTTTGTTCATAAAAAATTTAATACACTTATTTTTGCTAAAAATAGGTAGTTCCTTTGTTCCTAAACCGGACGTTGATGTTGGTGTTGTAACATTTGTACCTTTAACTATTCCACGTACAAAACACGAATTTACAATTTTTGAGAAAGTTACACGACACATTTTTAGTTTTCGTCAAAAATACAGTGTACGAGGTATTGAGTAAGTAAAGATCACCGAAAAATATTTTTACATTCAACATTTATCCTTTATATATTACTTATCCTTTTCATATTGATAAAAAGTAGTTATAAGAGTAATGAAAAGAATTACAGAATTCAGTAATATAATTCTGAAATTTCTATATACATTTCAGAACATTATTTCCTCTAGAATATCGGAAGGAATTCGGACAAATGATGTATAAACTTTCTGATTTGGATCCACAAACAAGACCAATGCAGCTTACAGTAGAGGATATTGATAAACTTGTTAGTGCATATAAATATTTATTAGAAAAGCACCCAGAAATAAGTTTTTATGAATATCGTGCATCACGCCGCATAGTATCATTATCTGATACAAAGGATATAGAAGTCGTGGAATGTACAGACTAAAATTTGTCTTGAAATCTTGTAAAATAAACATAAATAACCATAATTTTATTTTTGCTATACTTTTTTATGTTTACTTTTATTCACATATATCGTGAATGTTTTAATAAATCAAAAGAATTTATAAATTATTTAATATTTATACTGCTGTACGTGTAAATATTTTTGAAAATTGATCTGTCTCATTTGCCAGCCTCGTTATCACATTAAATTTTAATTTTACCAGGTTAACCTATCAATTTTAAATCCGCAATTACGTTATTAAAAGTAATTTAACAACTATTATTTTAAATACTTCCACGATTGTAACAATTTTATATATTTTCCAACTAATATCCTTTTCTCATAGAAACACTAAATGACTTATGAATGCAATAATAAAGAATTCGATTATATTTTTTATCGTAAAAAATTAAAAATCATAATTACATTAAAATACATTAATTTCAATTTCAAGTAATTTGCACGAGACCAGCTCTTTACATTACATTATGTGTATGTATATTGCTTGAAAATAGAGTATAAGATGTAAGTAATAATATACAAGATACATTACATTTTGAACTAGTAAATGTATGTATAATATTTTAATAATACATATATTATAAAGATACAGAAGACACTGAATAAAAGGAAGAATTTGAACATGATATTTGAATCACTCTTCTAAATCTAAATCTTCTAATTCTTCTTCTAAGCCTTCTAAATCTTCCTCTTTAAATAGGTTTTCATTAATTGCTAATGCAGCTGCACCTTCACCAACAGTAACTGCCATAATAATATAAGCTATTAATCTCAAAATATTATTTTAAAACATTGAATATATTTTCTACAAACCAGTGGAGCCGCTTTCGTTATTTATATCCTTATTATTTTTCAACCGATCTGCACCAGCTACAGTTATTCCAGAAGTATCAATTTCACTAGCTTCAAGTGCGAGTCTGTCCATATCAAGTTCTCTATATTCTACTTTCTCTTCAGTCTCATCTTCCTCGCGGACATAACTAGATATTGCTTCGTCTCCATCGTCAATGCCTAAAAATATTTTCAAAATAAATTTTATACATATGCTAAGAGCATAAAATATGTAGGATATAAAACAATAAAGAAAAATACCATCTCCAGCTGCAAGCTCAGGATTAAAGTAGAACATTTCTCTGCCAGAAATACCAACTTGACGTCCAGCTTTGTAATCGTTTCGTCTTTTTTCTTCATCTTTCAGTGCTTGCTCTTTCTTTTCTTTTAGTTTTCTCTTTTTCCATGCCAAAAATGTCTCTAATGTTATTTTAGTCTGCCAAAAAATGTCAAACAAATTATACATTTTAAGAAAATATATTAAATACTAAAAATATTTATGAAATATAAATATAAAAGCTTATATTATATTGTTTTATAATTATTAAAATATATTCATACTTGATTTGCTCCCAAATTGGCTCTTTCTGTTTCAATTAAATCTTCTAAAGAAATTTCATCTTTTTTATCTTCTTTCTTTTTATCTTTCTTAAGGACAAAACCTGGTGGTAATGCATGCCTGTAGATACATTTTTGCCCCGATGGACATTCCCAAAACCAACCATATTTTGATTTTTCAACTGCTTCTAGGAAATGTTTACAAATCTAAAATTAAACATATTATTTACTTTCTCATTTTTCAAAAAAACTAGTAGCAAAATATTATGAAGTTGAGCGTACAATATCTGTAGTTGGACGATTACCACTGCCATGCTTCTTTTCAACAACTTCTTTCAATTTATCTTCATCCCATTTATCCATAGTATCAGTTTCTTTATCATCATCTCTCATATCACAGTATAATGAACGTTTTTCTGCTTTTCTTTCTATACTTAAATCGTGAGAAAATTTGCATTTATCACCTTTTGTACATTGTCCTTGTTTAAAGAATGCACATACTACTGATTTAGGATCAGTTCCTGCAAAAAAATAAATAATTATTATTTTGTTATGTTTTTTTTTATTTATCTATAATAAAATAAAAATAATAAAATGATAAAATAACTGTGAAAATTAGAACTTATGCTAATGTAATATATTCAAATAATTCTTGATAATTGTATTATATCTTTTAACTAAGTGCTGCAATAACCTTACTCAGTTAATACCTTTATCTATTTTTTGTGTTTGGACAGGTTTAAATATGAGAGCTAATTCTTTCTGCTCCTTTAATTTTTTTTCTTTTTCAAGTTTTTTAATATTAGGATCTTCTAATTTCCGTGAATTAACACCACCTGATTTTACCTGCTTCTCTACTTGCTGAATAAATTTCTGTTGTTTGGCACCTTTCTTGTTCTTTATACCAAAAGTCTTATCCTAGAAGAAAAATTAATATTTAAGTGAAAAATATGACGAGTAACAAATCTCAGTACATATACATATTTAAAATAAAGAATATGGTATTTTAAGGTTATAAATGTTCGTATTTAAATACCTCAATAACTTTCTCCTTCTTCTTCTGCTCCGCTTTCTTACTGGGAGCAGGTGCCTTTTTGGGTGGCATTTCATTCGCTTTTCTGTATTTACGGATGGCAAATATAGAAAATTTAATAACAGAAGATACAAATGTACAGAAATTTACTTCTGAATCATGGAACAATTCATATACGTATACATCCATAAATGTAAATGTAGTAGTAACACGAAATGGACCATAAAATACATATTCTATATATAAGAAAGTGTGAACGATAATAAACGGACTGGACACATTAAACTTTTTTATTCAGCAAGATCTCTTATATAAATATATTTATCCATAAATTTTATTTTCGAAATATTCTTTTTAATTCGAAATTTCGACCTCATCAAACATAAGTAGTAATTATAATACATCATCATTTAATTATTATTTATAAAAATATAAAGCGTTGATATAGTGTAGTATTAGACTCATAATAAAATTGTATAATAAAACTATGTTAAAAATGTATCTATAAATGTTATTATTGTATCTAACTCCACTTACCTTTTGATCATTTCATAATAAGTACTTTATAGCATAAATTAAAAATCGAATAGAATATTACATATTCCTTTACTTATTTGTTTAACAATGATGTTAGAAATATTATATTAATATAAAATAATTAAAGATATGTAATATGTTATAATACATCATTTGACAAATCATAGTACGTATAACGCAATCCATTTGTTGGGTTAAATCTTTCCGCTCAGTATATTCTATGTTCTTCGACGTTAACGTGAAGCGTGTTCAATTCCCTTCTTACCCGTAGATTGTGGTTAGAATCGCTTTAATCCGATTTTCTTTAAGAAACGAAATGGCGAAATTCGATTTAACATCACGTATAGGTCAATATCTTGACCGGCATTTAGTTTTTCCACTTTTGGAATTCCTATCTGCAAAACAGGTATAATAAAAAAAAAAGAATATTGTTGTTTTAGACAGTTTGGTTATAATACACTTGTGCTTCGTAGATTTACGATGAGGACGAATTACTTCAAGCTAAGCTCGATATTCTTAGCAAAACAAATATGATAGATTATACAATTGACATTCGGAAACAGCTTTATCCTAACTTAGAAGTGCCAGAGGTACAAATAAATTTAATAAGTGATAATTATATGTTTATAAATAACAAGCATAATTTAGAACTTCAAATTGTAGGAATTGAAAGCTCGTCGTGCAGATGTACTACAAGAACTCGGTATTTTACAAAATAATGTGTCTGTTGTTGTACAACTTATGAATAATGAAGAAGTTATGAAGAAAATGGAAAACATGCGAGATTCTAAAGCATTGAACAATTATCTTACTCAAGAATCTGAGGTAAGTGAAATGAAACCACATACGGTATCTTATTTTTGTATAAATCTAACAAATTAACATAAAAAATATTAAAAAACATTTTTCTATCAAGTTTTTATGTATAGTATTTATGTATCTCTTATATATTTTATCAAATTTATCTTAATTTACATATATTATCTTTTTATAGTTTAGAGTGGAAATGATGGATAGTTTCGTGAAACTAGCAAAATATCGTTATGAATGTGGCAATTATTCTGTTTCTACATCATATTTATATTTTTATATGCTTATAATGCCACCGACTGATAAGGTACTGATATAATAATTAATTGTTTGATACAAATAGATTAATTTATATTATTTTTAAGATAATGAAGTAGACATTTGTAATTTTTAGAATTATTTAAATGTACTTTGGGGCAAACTGGCATCAGAAATTCTAGTGCAAAATTGGGAAACTGCATTAGAGGATGTAAACAAATTAAGAGAATACATTGATAGCAATGTCATAGGAAATTCTCTTCAAGTACTACAACAAAGAACATGGCTTATTCATTGGAGTTTATTTGTATTTTTTAATCACGTGAAAGGCAGAGATTTAATCGTAGAAATGTTTCTTTATAGACCACAGTATGTGAATATTTTTATAAGTATTGTATTACTAACATAATGCACTTTAAGTATGATAAAGGATATAAAATAATGCTCATTTGTTGTTTTACAGTTACCTAAATGCAATTCAGACAATGTGTCCTCATATATTGAGATATTTAGCAGCTGCTGTCATCGTTAATCGTTCCAGACGATCTATCTTAAAAGATCTTGTAAAAGTAATACAGCAGGTTTGTAGTAATTCCTTATTAAAATATTTGGTAAATATCCACAAAGAAGGAGCAATTTCTGATTTTGTTAATTTTGCAATATGTTGTAAAGCTCGACATTTCGAACAACTTTTCCCTGTACATATAACCAGCGGTTTGTTTCAGTTTTCGATTTATATGCAAAAATATCCGGTTGTCCTGCCCTACTTTTCAAGCTGATTTGGGTTAGTACATAGTAATATCAATTCGGTTGCTCAGTATTGTTTATATTTATTCCCGGTTATCGGAATAATATTACTACATGGTAATCCAACTCAGCTTAAAAAACAAAGCCGAGCGACCGGATATTTTTGCATATAACTCAAATACTAAGCCTGATCGCCGGTTACATGCATAAGAAAAAATTGTTCAATATGCTAAGATTTACAATATATTTCAAAATTATCGAAATTATAAATGGCTCTCTTTTCGTGAATATTTACCAAATATTTTTAAATTACACATAATCTTAAGACTTATTAATTACTGTTTATTCTTTACAGGAATCTTATACGTATCGTGACCCCATCACAGAATTCCTAGAACATTTATATGTCAATTTTGATTTTGATGGAGCAAGACAAAAACTACAAGAATGTCAAACAGTTGTATTTAATGACTTTTTCTTAATTGCGTTACTGAGCGAATTTGTAGAGAACGCACGTTTAATGATCTTCGAAACATTTTGTAGAATACATCAATGTATAAGTATTGGGTATATAATAATTTTATGTTTTTAATTATGTACATTGAAATATTGGAATATATTTTCATAATTCATTAATACACTTTTATATTACAGAATGCTTGCAGAAAAGCTTAATATGAAAGCAGATGTAGCAGAATGTTGGATCGTTAATCTAATTCGTAACGCACGACTAGATGCCAAAATAGACAGCAAATTAGGGCATGTTGTAATGGGTGGACAACCCGCATCTCCATATCAACAATTAGTCGAGAAAATTGAAACTTTAAGTGTTCGTAGTGAAGCATTAGAAAATTTAATTGAACGGAAACTAAAAGCTAAGAATCAAGACCCTGTAAGTATAGTGTGGAACTAACTAAGGTCAGTATCATTCATAATCATTTTTCATACATCAGTATTTTTTCGCTCTTTTCAGTCACCTGATTAACTCAAAATGATTATGACTCTCTCCATCAAGAAATCACACTTTACATATAAATATTCTTAAATATTCATTCCTTTTTTACTAAATTTTTTTAATTATTACATAATTGCTTTCTTAACAATTACATTATTATATAATATACACTTCACTTTCATATAATGAGAATAAAAGGAGAGGCATATTATTCATTAATTTTTTTCAAATTAAGCTATTATACTAAGAATACACTGTAATTGAATCGTATCCTATACAATATTCAAGGTATTATCCATTCATCAAATCATTCATATATGCATAAATCAAAAGCATAACAAAATTTTCGCTCCCTAAATGTAATTCGTTTTCTTTTTCTTGTACACATTATAGCAAACTGTTTTATTTTTTGCAGTACCAAATCTCGTGGAATCTGGACTTATGACATCATGATGTAATATGCAGGGACATTGTTTAAAAACATCCAATTGTTTAATTCAACCCCAACCTAAAAGCGAAACGCGCGGAGCGACATAATTCAATTCTATGCATGTAAGCCGAAGCCAGAGTTCTAATGTAAAACGAATATATTTATATTCATACATTTTTCTTAAAAAAATTAAATTGAATGAATAAAAATATATTTGTAGGAACATTGTATAAATATACGTGTGTACATTACAACATAAAAACCATTGTACTGTTTGTAATATGTATCGGCACATTTCATTATAAGAAACGTGTTAAAAAGAAATATAATTCAGTAATTCTTTTTAATGTATCTCATTTCAAGTACCATTAAGTCAGTTCTCTAACAAAAGATTCCTATTTAACCTAAAAAATAAATATATTGTTTTGATCCATACAATGATATAAAGAAATTAGCAATCAAACTTATCAAAATAAATGGAAGTTAAAAAATATAAACTTATCATTTTAAAAAATTTTAATGTTGGAGATAGGTATTTTACATTAAAAATTTCCATTAATTTATACGAAAATAATATAGTTTTCAACATACATATTCTAATAATATTAACAGTATCATTTATTTCTTTGTAAAAACATGTATGGACATAAAATACTGTATGTTAGAGAAAATGTAATTTTATGATTGAATAACAGATATTTCGGTAAATTAAAAGACTCGATATTAATGAATGTTGTCATGAATAATAAGTTGCTAATTTCATCAGTAGCTAATCATTTGTTTCTATCCAAGAATGTTCTATATCTTCGGAAAAACCGAAACTACAACCAGTATAAGAATCATGATTGATGCAATATATTAAAACACTCCTCCAATAAGGATCGTGGGCTAAAAGTGTAGGGTTTCCTAAAATGATAACCAAAGCACGACCTCGTGTAATTGCAACATTAAGTCTTCGAGGACATGCAACAAATCCAAGAGAGTGTTTAATATCTTCATTTATAAAATTAATTGAAGAGCGCACAGTTGAAATGATGATAACATTACGCTCTTGACCCTGAAATCCTTCAACACTACTAATTTTTGGTAATTCCACATCTAATTCCATGAGTAATTCACGAATTTGAAGAACCTGTTAAGTAATTAATGAATAAAGTATAAAATAATTTTATAGATATTTTTGACAAATTATGTTCAATTATATTACCTGTTTTTGATAAGGAGTTATAATTCCAATATCATCAGGTGAAATACCGCATTTATATAACTTTAGTAGATAAAGATATACTTGAGTTGCTTCTTCAGGATTATACCAGCTTGGATTGTCATCATCTTTACAATTTTCGCCATTTACACCATGAAAAATTATAGCTGGTGGTGTATCCTTTCTCTTTGGCAATTCAGTAGCTAATATTTGTAAAAGTCTGGCTTCTTTGCTTGTTTTAGAGGATATCTAAAAACATTAATTTTCTTAATTATCATGATATAAACCTAAGAAACGAGTCATCGATAATATAGATAAATGTACCTGTGCTTTTAATTCAGAATCATAAAATAATGAACTTGATAATTCTAGTATTTCTGGTAAACTTCTATAATTTATAACAAGCTTTGTAACAAGTCGAGGATCGTAACATGTTTCAAAGCCATTAGGATCTTTCTGGTAAGGAAAATGACGTAGCAATCGCGATAAAAATGATTCGTTTAAACCAAAATTCTTCGCTATTTCGCTTTGTACAACTGGGCCAAGTTGTAGTGGATCGCCTGCGAGAATTACTTGCCCATAGTCACGACGAATAAAACTAAGTGGAATCATAATTTCTGGTTCTGTTGCTTGACCAGCCTCATCAACTAATATATGTGAAAAATGTCCATGAGGAAAACCCATGTTATTTAATATTCCTAGTGCAGTACAGGTACCAATAGTAATTCTATGACGTCCAAGTATACTCATAGTACAATTTAATTTTAGTCCTACTCCATTATACTTTGGTGTTTCAATTGTTGTTTCATCTGCTAATTCTGCAGTAGCACAATATGGCAATAATTTACTAGGTATAGAATCATTACCCAAACAATGATAAGCTATGAGTCGTACCTAAAAAAAAGAAAAGTATTTAAATTAAATTTAAAAAGTTTAGAATTTATACTTTTATTGCAACTTTCAAATAAGATAGTATGTTTAAACAGAATTAATATAAAATGGATACTTATAATGAAAAAAATGAAAAATCAATACAATATCAATGTTAATTATCTTCAAATTTATTTGTGAAACTATTTTCGTTCTGTTATTATTATTTATTAAAAGTTTGAATTAAATCCACGTAAAGTTATAGTAGAGTGGGATTATGTAAATTTAATATATACCATATCACCAGGTTTAAGTATACCACTATCTAGAAGTCTTTCTGCTATAAGAGTTGCTGAACTATTAGATGGTGTTGCAACTAATAATCGACTTTCAGGTATAGTTGATAAGATTTGCAGAATTGTTTCACAAAGAGTAATGGTTTTTCCTGTACCAGGTGGTCCAAATATTACATAAGGCAATGGTCGTGCATGTCCTTTTAAAATATTTCTTACAGCTTCTTTTTGATAATGATTCAAATTTTTATTAAACCAAAGCAACTTTCGTTTTCGTACTTGTGAAATAATTGGTTGTAATTCACTATTATAGGAAGAAATTGATGTCTCTTTTGAATTTTGTATTACTGTATTTATTGAATTTTTCGTAACATTTACTTCACTCTTTGTTTCAATACATTGTTTGTCTTTTACATCAGGTTCTATTGTAATTTCTCTATTTTGTTCAATAGGTTCAACATTAAATAATCGTTGTACAACTGACATTTTTGTAAATGATTTTGACATATTAGATTTATTACTTGTAGATGTAGTACTAGTGGAAGAAGATTCTGATGATACAGAATCAGTCCGCGGACGAGTTAGTAACTTAGAAATTGACTTATCTTTTGCTTCAAGTTCTTCAAGATCTAACTGAGATTCTTTTTCAATTACATGAGCGGGAAACAAAAAGTTCTGACCAAGACGATTTGTAGCCATATCAATTGCATTATGATAACGTTGTATGACTGATCGTGAACATTTAAATGTTACTTGACAATCTTCATAATTATATTCTTGATGAAATTGGCAATTGAATTTCAAAAAAATTTCCAAGTTTGTAACTTTGTGAATAAATCCTTCATATTTTAATTTTCCTATTTCGAACACCATTAAAATTTATAAATAAAAAAATTACAAAATAATTAAAATAAATAATAATAACTACTGATTAATATAAACATCAAACATATTATGGTATAAAATTTCATAATGTAATTTCATTTTAAATTTTATAACATACCTTGAGAACTATCCCATTTGAAAGATACTATGGCCCTATCACCAACAAGAAGAGAAGGACGTTTCTCTGCAAGCCCTGGCACTTCTATAACCAAATATTCTCCACAGTGTCTCATTACTGTGCTACTTATACTGTATCGTTGCATATTTATCGTTTGAGCAATTTCTTCCAGATATAATAAAGCATGAAACCGATCTCTATATGATTGAAAAGAAAGTCTATTTGACAAACAAGGTATAGCATTTTCTATATCATATTTACACTCAGTTTGTGATTTTCTTTCATTTATGCACTTTGATATTACATCCCAATAAAGCTTAGGAACTTTGTATATCACGTTTCGTACTTTAATAAATGATGGTGGTTTACATGGACGAATACCTGGAATGTATGTAGCTTCATTCCATTCATCTTGGTGTGGTACATAATTAGTTTTAGAACTACTACTTTTAGAATTTGACTTGCTTTGTATAGTTTTAGGTTTAACAGTAATGTTAAAAAATCGTCCAATTTCAAAATCTTTGAACTTAAAGATAAATAATTCTTTGCTTGTACCAATAAATTTTGCTGTACATTTAAATATATAAGTTAATTTATCAGAAGGATTTAATACTGAAACTGTATTAGGAGTAATTGGTTGAATTAATGTTAGTTGAGAGTGGCTTTTTTTAATCATGAAACAACCTTTACGCAATACATGAGTAGTATTACCTACATTTTCTATAGTAATTGTTAAATTTTTTTCCTCTCGCACATTTAAATCAATATTTATATTATCACTTATAACAATACCGCATTTATTTTTTACAAGTTCATTTAAATCCTTTTTTAATTTATATGAAGTATTATTTAATGTTGGTAAATTAGCTTCTTTAGAGACCTAAAAAAATAAATTTATTTTTAATAAAATTATATTTTACTAGATTTTTTATTATAAGTAGTCTTTCTTGTTGTTATTAAGTAAAATTAATTGTAAAACAATTATTTTCTGTCTCAAATGCTAAACTTGCCTGAAATACTGGAACCACAGTCAATGATCTCCATGTATAAATTCCTTGATCACTCTCAATACTATCACTTATTACTTTATCACCAACACAAGGAATGTAACCAGATTCGCATGTGTTTTTATTAAATACAACATCCTTTTCAATAACACCAACTCCTTTAGTTGGATCAAAACTAGTTACAGTTCCAATATTTAACTTTGATCGTAGGGGTTGTATTCTTTTTATCTCTAAAATTTCTCCATTTAAATTGTAAGAAATTTCATCGATTTCTACTTCTGACTCTAATTGTAACCAGTCTCCAATTACAGGAATAAAATCAGATTGTACTTTATTCAAGTCAACAGTGATGTTGTCAGGTTCTACAACTAATAGTCGATTCCTACGTTCTATAACTTTTCCAATTACACATCGTGTTAATGTTTCTGGCTTGGTACTATCAATCTCAGAATGTTCTACTTCATTATCCCATGATCCATTTAATACAAAAATCTTTTTTATTTTGTGTTGTTTCTCTAGATTGTCTTGCTCTGGTGAGAGCAAATAAGAAACTTTATCACCTACTTTTAAGTTAATTATTGAAGTGTTTTTTATATCATAAACATAAAAGTCATCAACTACTATGTAATCTGTGGCAATAAAACTAATACTTCCTGTTCTGTAATAATTTGCATTAAAACTTTCATCTTCTTTTATTTCTTTTCTATACACATTTTCAATGCGAGCTATAACATTGTTTATTTCTTCATCTGGTTCGTCATTAATGGATGACCTATGTCCTATAGCATACTTTATAAGGGTACATATAAATGAAAACATATTTAATTTCTATTATATCTATCCATGTACCTATGAAAATTTATTTTTGTCATTAAAATTCACGTAAACATTGTATATAAAAAAGTATTTGCAACTTAAAAATTTCGAATAATTAAGATATACCGATCAATTGACTGGTATCTCCACTCTGTTGCCTTAATATAATCCAATTCTTTCCTTAATGATTGAACGCGTTTTAAGTGTAACTCTCGAAGTAGACGATCCTGTTGCTTTTGCTCCTGTAACTCGGATTTCATTTGATTCAAAATTTTCGAAGTTTGATTCCCAACAGAGGTTAGTTCTGAATCCTGAGATTCCGAAGCTCTTTGTCCCGGTGAGTGGCTCAAACTTCCAGATGACAAAGTAGAGGAATTCATAATTTTATGAATAACTTGTTATGAGTAACGTTTTAAAATCACACATACTGTTTAATAATTTTCAAATTGTATAGATACAATTCTCTCTTTTCTAAAATGGTACCACTCGTTTATATCAAATGTAGCAAACGCCGTTTACTTTATAAATGTATCAGAATATATATATATATATACACAGAATTTTAGCAGAATATATCAGTCTATAATCTATATGTATATTCAAACCAAACAAAATTATGTGCTTATTAATATTAACTGACCCTATTTTAATTGCAAATTACATTTAGAAGATACAAATTTTTTTTTACAAGACATGAAAATGATAAATTTCCAACCAGTTAAGATAAAAATATTTTATTTATATACATTATTAATGATGATTTTTTAACATAAAGTTCAATTCGTGAACTATATTGAGTATCTAATTTTTGACGATTAATACTCAAGTCATTACAGTAAATAATTAAAAACAATAAAAAATTTTGTTATAATTATTTTAATTATATTTTTATAATAACCCTTACACGTACTTAACACGAAAACAATGATCCTCCTAGATAGTTCTTTCAAATTTTTCAAACCTATTTCTAACAAAAACCCAATATGATTCTTCTCCCTTTTGCGTTTAATATATTCTTTATTTAAATTTACAGTACGTCAATATTAAATTACCAAAAAGAAAGCATGAAAAAGAGCCGAGTAAAACAACTTAATGTTAGTACATCACAGCATGATTTTTTAGTAAAACCTTACGGATTTTGTTGTGATATCAAAGACTACGACCCACAATTATTCTCATTAAAAGAAGAGCCCGAGCCACTTTTTCCTTCAAGCGGTCCACTCGAAGGAGGACCTGATATTAAATTCCGCCTTCAAGAACATGACGACATCCAATCTTTCAGACAACGAAGTATCCAAAGAAATACTCAACGAGGTGGACCTCGGAGTAAATATCGAAGTGGTCAACAAGTTATTTGGAGCAACCAGTCGTATGCCCAACCGTATCGACGTCGTAGGTACCGAACTCCCAGATCTGAGGGTACTGTAAAAGTCCCTGAAGATAGAACTCAAGGTAGAACCCCAGATAGAAGTAGAGGCATTGAAACTTTGGGTGAATTAATGATATGTAAACGATGCAGAGGACCTCTCCGATGGTATTTAGAAGACGAAATAGCAGTTGCTCGTGACGTTATGATGAAGAGAAAGCAAGAAATATACAAGGCAGAAATGGAAAAGAACATTAAAATTGCTAAACAGAAAGGTATACGATTCGTCTCAATTATGCATATAAATTATTGCAAAGCATTTACAAAATTAAGTTTTTCTTCAATTACTTTATATATAGAAATACTAAAATAAGATGATTAATTTTGTTCAAGTAATGCTAAGAAGAAGTAATGTAAAGAATGCGCTATGGATATTGTGATTTTTCTTTTTTGATAATACAAATTTAGTCATTCATTTCTTTCTGGTACAAAAAGGTGTCTATTGTAAAATTGTTACATTTTTTTAAAAAGAATATTAAAGAAAATAAATTTTGATATATTTTTATATTATCATAGTTTTAATAAATTTAATTTGAGTAATCTTATTCCTTATGCACATCTTCAACAAACATTTCTTACATAATATTATTATATAGAAAAATTAAGACATTAACTTCTTTTATATAGAAAATAGAAGACGGCGAAGGAGAAAGAAAAAATTAAGCAAATTTCATGAGAATACATTCAAAGGAGATATATTTATATAGAGAAGATACATGTGAAGACAAATAAAAAGATATAACATAAAAGAAAGAACCTAATATAACACTATTGTAATAGAAATGTTTACATAATCTCATGTTTATGGACTATGAATACATTATGCAAAAATTACGTGAGATTGATTTCTTTTAATGCTTTAGTAATATCTATAACTCAAAATTACAAATATGCTTATATATATACATAAATATATGAAATTAGAAGTAAGTAAAATGATTATTTCAACATTTTTCATACAAAGGACATTTTCATAAATACTGAACTAAATTTTCATCAAATTTTTTCTGCAGCACACAATTTATTTCACTACATACGTTCATTAAAATTATTTATAAAGTTATACATAAAGTTATTTATAAAGTTTATAAAGTAGTATATAATTACACACATATATCAATACTGTTTTATTAGAACATAATTTATTAACATTTAAGAAACAGAAGAATTTGAATCCATAGAAATACCTGAAACTCCTCTTATTCTTTTGAAATTATGATTAATTTTAACATCAATGAACCAATCGTAACATATCTTAACATTGAACATTTTTCATTAATTCATAACAATTTCTTATTGTAAATTTGAAAAATAATCTGTTTCTTAAATGCCAACATATATGGATTGAACAATGTATATGCAGTTAATTTTTTTACACAGTATAAAAGTAATGTTTAGATTTCGTATTTACGCATGTTATTTTATCGCAAAAAAGCCATTTATGGAAAATCAGTTGTACATATATATATATAATATTATACATACATATATGTATATCAACTATAAAGTATATTAACAATATCACTCTTAAAGACGTTTGATATTATTATTAAACATTATTCAAATACGAAAACCGTACCTTTTAGATAAGAATGATCGGCTGTGTGCAGAAATGCGTAAATAACTAGAACTTATCTTTCTATTCTTTTGTGTCAAACTTAATAAACATTTACTATTTATTGAGAAAGACTGAAACTATTCAGTTACAATACTCAAATTTTTATGATTTATTTAAATTTAACAACACCAGTTGGGTTGAAATATTATTTTATGTTTTCTTTCTAATTATTTTTAAAAGATGAAGAACACTATATAGTATGAAGTTTAGTAATTAATATTTATTTTTATTTCAATAAAAACTAAACAAAGAATTTAATTTTTTTTATCTTTTTTTATCATAAATTTTATATAATTTTATAAAATATCTATTGAATTATAGAATTTTTCCTTAAATCTGTAATTAGTACCTTAATAATAGTAATAATAATAGTAATATATTTATATCATTATCTATATAGGCTCTAATAATTATAATATATGAATAATTGTAATATTTTGAAGCGGAACTTAATTTTTTATTAAATCACTACAACATCTGCAGTTAATTTAATAAACTAAAAAAGTTACATAATTTATATTTTTTTGACCATTGAATATAGATGTATATAAATAAAAAAAGTAGAAAATTACATATTTTCCTATTAATAATTCAAAATCTAATTCAAAATGAACATTTTAAAGTATATAAATTTATATAATTTTTATATATTATATCAAATTTATATATGATTTTTTTAAATAGACACTTAGGTATCTAGACATATCTCTGAGATACTATTGACCTCTTTTTTATTTTATGCTAGAATACACTGTATTGGAACAGAAAAACAGTTTTGAATAAGTATACATCAAATGTATTCTTTGTTATTCTTTGGCGAAGTACCAGGAAATTATATTGCAATTAAAAAACAATATATATCGTAATTACTGTAAGAATATTCCATTATCATTTTTTATAAAACTAGCTTCTTTTATAATATAAAAAAATTTCTACATTTTAATGTAATTTGATCAAACAATACAAACTACTGCTCTTAATTATGTACTAAAAAGATAAAAAATAGCATAAAAATAAAAATAATGTTTTATACTCCAGATTTCTATATTTAAAGCTGCAATATTCATTTAGGAATGTTGTCCTTTACTGAAAACTTCTGTTTTGTTTCTGGTAAAAGCACATTTTAATATTATTCTCTATGTATTTATGATAATCTTCGTATTTTTTTTCATGCAAGATATTATTCATATAGACAAAAAGTTTTAAATTACACGTAGATCTCTCTAAAAAAAGACAACTAACCTTCATTTTGAAGAAGTAATTTTAGTATCATTCACAAGTAATAGCATAATGAAGTGTTTGTATATAATCATTCTGATATTTTAGGATCATTATCTTGGCTATCAGTAATCTTTTCAGAAACTGTCACATCGATCAATGACTCATCATCCTGCCTATTGCTTACATCGGAGCAACCTTTAGAGTCTATTATATTAGCATTTAGTTCATCAATGTCTCGTGTATAACAGTCTTTGTTACTAGATTTTTTTGTTTCATCAATACTCAAGATGTTAGTTTCTTCTTTTAAAACACTTATGGAAGTATCTTTCCTTGTAGTTTC
Source organism: Bombus affinis (assembly GCF_024516045.1). Lineage (NCBI taxonomy): Eukaryota > Metazoa > Arthropoda > Insecta > Hymenoptera > Apidae > Bombus > Bombus affinis. Next base: position 9,730,060 of record NC_066351.1, read on the forward strand.
CTCTAGTGTTTCTATAGATTGTTCCCTCACAAATTCTTTTAAGTTGGATGTATTTCCATCTTTAACATTCTCAGAACACTGAATGTTTATATTTGGTTCACTTATTTTCATTTCAGTATTACATATTTGTGTATGTATGTATGTATCTTCATCTTTTCTTGGTTTATCCACTTTCATATTTTGGACTATTTCATCTACAGTAAGTTCTACAACAGAGTCAGTATTCAGACATGAATTATCTGTGCTTTCTTCTATTTTTTGATTTTGACTTTCACTATCTTCTGGTAATCTGTTTATATCTACGTTTTCTTCCTTGTTTCTTTCATTCACTTCTTTTATTACAGCATCTTCAGATATATTTTCCACAAATGGTATTAAAATATCAACAATATTTTTCCCATTAAAACTTAATTTAACATTGGAAAGATTACTGATATCATCAAGAATCTCGAACTGAAACATTGTTTTTCCATCTGCAGCAAGTTCTTCAAATATTTTGCAAGCATCTAAAGGCCAAGAATTTATATTGTTTGGTTTTCGCAGGCCACAACATTTCGATAAAGGAGGGATACTTATAACGTCTGCTGGTAACATTCGTGTTTCGTTTGTAATCGTTATGTTGCCATAATCTATACATAGAACTTCAGTACCTTTTCCAGAATGTGAAAGAATTTTTGCCCTGTGCCATTGACCACTTTTTAAACATTTTGCAGCACAAATAGTACCAATGTCAAATATACTTAATGGAAGGAAACTAGGTGCTGCTTGTAATCTCTCTAATATTATGTTTAAGTCTTTAGTGTCGTTTTCTGTTCGAATCCAGAATTCATCAGGTGAATTAATGCAACTAACAAATACATTTGATGAATTTTCTTCACCCAAAGGAGATAATCGTTTCTCTATGATGGGTGAATGACGTTCACAGAAGTTTGCAAGTATATCTGTTACATTTTTACCATCTAGTGTTAATTTTACCAATGATGTTTCACCTTCATTAATTATGTCTAACAAAAATATAGTTGCTCCATCAGCTGCTAATGTTACAAATTCCTTACAAGCTTTTTCTGACCATTTCGTAATCCCTTCTGGCATAATTAAAGAACATTTTCTTGATAGAGGAGGTATAACTGCAAGATCTGACGGTATAGCACGTATTTCGGTTGAGGTAGCTGAATTTCCATAATCTATATATATAACTCGTGTAGCACTGTCACTGTGTGATATAACACGTGCCCTATACCAACATTCATCTTCAGGATATTTGGCAACACACAATAAATTTTCTTTAATTTCATCCACTTTGGGAAACATATGTGCTACAAGAAATCTATCAGTCAGAATTTCTAAATTACCAACAGATTTTTCTTCTTGAACCCAAAACTCACTTGGAGAGTTAATGTGACATACAAAAGCAGAATAGGGATCCAATTCAAGGTCAACTATTTCATCTATTAATTCTTCTTCTGTATGAATCTTTACCGCATAATGATCTTTGACTAACATTTCACTAACACTTTTACCATTTACTAACAAGTCTATTCGTTTTGGAACACTATTTGCTATTACTATGGCTTCCACAGAAGCATCATCATCTTTTACTAAACCTTCGAATTTTTTACAAATTGTAGAATTCCAATCTTCTGTTTCTGCAGGAATAACATCTAATCTGCATTTAATTGCATATCCTTTTATTTCTTTCCACGCATCTGACAACTGTCGGATCTTTCCAGATTTATTATTGATAATATCTGTATTTCCATGATCAATAAATCGAACAGTGGTGATATCTTCATCGGCATCGAGTACCTGTGCCCTATACCAATAATTATTTATAGTGTTCAAAACAATGCACAGACTTCCTTCTTCTAATATTCCATCTATCTCTGGAAATGAAAGTGCTTCATGTTGAAGTTGCATATGTTTACTATGAAAGTCGAGGATATCATCTGCATAGTGAAGCCAGAACTGACTAGGTGAATCTACATGACTTACAGAGACTTTATATTTATAACCCTCTGTCATATTATGAATTGCAGATTCTCTCAATCCATATATCTTCTGTTCTGATGTTAAATTAAGGGAACGGAATTTGCTACTGAACTTTTCTCCATTATGTAGCAATTCCACTACCCATTTTTTGTTAACATTATAAAAAACGCAAGTAAGAATTTTGTTTAGCAAATAATGTTCTAATGTATCTGATTGTTCAAATACTGTACCCTTAATTATTACTGATAGTGAAACATTAATAGCTAACTGGTGTGGTGTATAAAACTGTGAATCTAACACCATTACTCTATTATGGGGCACACAGATACAAGTGCCAAAATCAACGTAATTTATACAAACTCCATTCTCAGAATGACTTAGAATCTTAGCTCGATACCACTGATCACTACTGCTTCTAACAGCGCATAAGCGACCCACCTTCGGTTTCAATAATTTTCCGGAAATAGGATAATACTTATTGAGTGCCTGAAGTAAATTTTTCTCCACTTGGTAGTTTTCAGTAAATTTTAGCCAGATACTACCAGAGTGATCTACATGTGCCACTATTACTTCTTGAGTAGAACTAAGAATAGGCAATGGACATATTGGTAATAATCTTTCATCTGACTTTTCGGAAATATTTATTTTATGACCATTTAGGTCAAATAATTTTACGATAAGTCTGCAAAAATAAAATTAAATTTTATGTACATAGAAAAATGAATAAAATCATAATTAGGATAGATAATTGCATTGTGATACTACCAAACTAAGTGAGTACAGTTTCTTTTAATTAAAATTTTGCAGAATTAGCATCATTACTATTCTTCAAACTCATATGCAGGATGGATATGAATTTGATGGATTAATGATACATGAATCATTTATCATTAAAAATTTTAATTTACATTTAAAAAAAAAAGCATTGGTCAAACGACTACGAATGACTTCATTTTCTATTCACTTATTAGGGTAGCATCATATCGTAGATTTCTCTGTATTCACATTACCAATTTCTTTGAATTTTATAAAAGAACATGAAACAAAAATATATTTTGTTCATTACTAGAAAAATATTCTAATAACAATTTATAACAAGCTGAAGATTAAATTTACCTATTATTGTCAATTTCTTCCACATTTATAATTACTTCTTTTCCCTCAATAACTTCTTTGAATCTAGTATTTGTAGTATTTGTCTCAGAAATAGTATCTTTTACAAGGGAACATTCAATTGATTGATACTGCATTACAGAAAGTTCTCCTGGTAAAGCTAACACCTAAATTAATAAGTTATAATAATAATCAAAAGTTTTTATTAAACAAAGACGATGTAAAAGCAAATAATGTAAGGATATTTTTATTATACTGAATATATCATACTAAATATTTCAAATATTTAATCAAGCGCATTGGTTAGTATTAAGCAATATACTATTAATTTAAAGATTTATACTTAAAAAATTAATAATCTTAACATAAATAAAAACTACTTTAGTTCTACTATAAATCTTTAATTCGCTAAAATGAATTGTATTATTGCATTAACATTCTTCAATGCAGCAAGTATGGTATTAAGTAACTTCTACTCCTAGCAATGTTACATTATCTATACATAAATTGAATTTATCATTTGCATTGATCTTGCTTTTGTATTTTTCTTTTTTGCAAAACTCACACTATCTGACAGAATTTCATGGTATGCTCCAGTATCAATGAATTTTACGTTAAAGCCTGTGGATTGTGAATGGCTATTGATTACCGCCCGTCTCCAAACTCCATTTGAATAAACCAAACAACCTGTGCCTGGGCATATCTCATGGATTGATAATCGTTGCACCACCTGCTATTGTCATATTTATCCTTACCAATATTGTAAATGTACTTAAATTTTTATGCACAAGTTTAATTTTAAAAAATATTATAATGATATTAGTTTCATACTACCCTTGATATGATCTTCAATTAAAATTATTTTGATAAATAAATAATTTTTAGCTTAATTTTTTATAGAGACTTGAAATATAAATAGAGATAAGTTACTTATTAAATATAATCTTATTTTTATTAGTATCAAAATACTACACATTGCAGAAATGATTAGATATATGTATTCAACATATCTATAAAAAAAATGAAAAATTAACATGCAATGTTAAACATAACAGAATAAGGAGAATGAAATATTTACTTCTATTAACATAGTAAATTATGAATGTATTATGTAAGTGAGTATATAGAAATAAAAATAACAACACAAAAACATTAATTAACAAAAATATTGATTTTAAAAATACATACAGTTTATTATGTAAAATAAATATATTTAAAGTTAAAAATATCTAAATATTTATTCTTGTAAAAAAAATAAAAATTTTAAAATACACAAAATGCTAGAAGTTAGAATAAAATTTTCTAAATAAATTTGAAATGAATTTTGTATTTATACTATTAATGTGCTCAACATGATTTCGTATATTTGTTTTAATATAAGTATTCTAATAATAAGTAGTGAATATAATGCAATTCTATGATTGTAGTACTGCACAAAATACATAAACTTACCTCTTCTTACTTTATAAAATACATTTTATTTACAAATTATTAATCAAATACAGGTCCATTAATCAAAATATAAAATGGCAGAGATATTACTGTGTATGATAAATGTATAAACATATTAAATACACTGAACACATAACTTGGTAGAAGAAAATGTCAGTACAGCACAAGGAAGATGAATTTTACTTTGATTAAGTTATTAATACCATACATCGTGCAATAAAAGACAATAACAAAGGACATATGATTAGAATAATGAAGATTAGTAATAGATTGTTAATACAGTAATTGCATAGTTTCTCTTATAATAATTTTTGTTAGTTTGAGGATTAGTTTGTTATGATCTTTTCCAATTTTTTAATATCGCAATCAAAGGTACATAATAAAAAGGAACAATTGCAATAGTAATTAAACCATTTCAATTAATTATTAGCATAAATATTAATAATAATCATGTATCAGTACAAATAGTTTGTAACTCATGCATTAAAATATGTACTATTCAAATTTTAATAATATAATTAAGTTAATTTTATGTTTAAAGCATTTTTTTAACAATTTTTTGTTTAAAGATATTTTTTCTCTCAATTTTATAAATTTAATATTTTAACTAAATTTAGAAAGATTATAATATTTCTTATTAACAGATGTATAAATAAATTAGATCTACTTAAACAATAATTTTTACATATCAGTAACTTCCATGCATCAAATATAAAATTAAACCTGCATTCATCTATTCATCTTACACTGCAAGTACATGAGTACTATGTACTTGCAGTGTAATATAATAGATAAGTACATAATTATAAAAAATGATTAAATATAATGTAATCGTGAAAAAACGGATAATACAATAGATAGATACATACATATACATAGATAGATAGATACATAATCATAAATAATGTACTCATGCAATATCTACTTAGATTACTATTCATGATATTTTTATTTAATAATGTAATTAAACATATTTGCATGTGTGTAAACGTACCTCAGGATTTTTGTCAGCCATGTATGTATTAATTATATCTTGACATTCAGTAGCTGAAGGTAATTGTATATAGAATTCTGATATATCTCGAACACTTGAAACTTTTACTCGAAGTGCTTGACCATTTAAGAGATTTATATCTACTCTTTTTATGTTAGATTTAATTATTGATGTTGAAGTATTATTATCTGAAAGTAAAATAATGCTACATATTATATACTTCTTGGTTATTATTAAAATTAATCATATGTAAGTATGTTTAATCATGTTTTACATTTTTGTTCATGAAACATATTTAATCGTTTTTACTTGTTCTTTTTAATACATATCTTCTTCTAAAATGCAAATTAAAATAGGATTATACTTTTTGTAATTTTTTATTATGCTAAAATCTTAAAATAAGATTCACTGTTATATTAATCAATTATTTCATATGTTATTTGTATTAGTTCTATTATTAACATTTAATATATGTGCGTACGTTATATATATAAAATTGTAAGAGGTACACTTTTATAAAATAAAATTATATAATTATATCGTTACATTAAAAAAAATATATTACAAAATATAAGATTTGTTTAATATTTTTCATTAAAAATTCTTTTGCCTACTTTTAAAAAGAAAACGAATTATTTAATTTTATTTTTAGAAACTGTTTAAATCAGATATAAATAAGTTATAAAACAGATATATAAAAAATTATCTTAATAATGTATTAATGTTTAAAAAAAATTATCTTAACATCAACATCTGATTTAGTACCTGAATTGGATAGTGATGCAAGATTTAGTTTAGCTAACATCTTAGCTATATCATTTCCGTCATTAATTAACGATATTAAATATTTATTATCTTTTTTTTCGTGAAAAACACATGTGCAGTTGTCAACATTAAAACAATTATCAATTGCTTTTGTATCTGCTTCAGACCAATTAAAACCATTTAGTGGAGCAACATTTAGCAATGAACATTGGACAGCTTGTTTAGGAAGACGTGTTAATTCCTTTTCTACTGGATAAATGTTCTGAGGACTAACTATAGCACTATTTCCAAAATCTATGTACTGAATAAGATGACCATTTATTTTATTTAATTCAATGATTTCTGCACGATAAAAAGCTCCGTCGTCAGAGAATAATGCTATTACTGGAGATCCAACCTAAAGATATTTATAAAAACCTGTTAATAATATATGTAATAATGGAAATTTTAGATCATCCAAATCAAATAATCACCTGTAACTTATGTGGAATTGGTTTTTTAACAGCATATATCCTCTGAATTTCATTCATCATAAACTTAAATTCGTTTTCGTTATCGAGTATTTGACAATAAAAATCATTGGGATTTGTAAACCATGTAATAATCACGTCTTTTTTAGTTCCAGATGCATATGGAATTGTAGTCCATTCAGTTATGTTTCCTTTTATTAGGTCGATATCCTTACAAAATTCTCTATTTATGAAAATCTCTGTTTGCTCATCATCAGTCATTCTTTTCAGTAAGACACTGTACATACCATTTTCTTCACTTATAAATTCTGCTTCTACTGTTTTATTAATAACTAAATTCTCGAAAGCTTTTGTTTTGTTTGAATCAAGATTATCATCCTTTACACCAAATAGTTTACAATGTATAGCTTGTATTGGGAGTTTCGAAAATTCCTTTTCTATACATTTAATTTTACTACATTGAACTGTTTCTATATTGCCATAATCTATGAATTGTACAGTTGCACTATAATCGGTAGTGGATATGATTACAGCTCTATACCATTTTAGGTCTTTTGAATATTGAGCAACGCAATATGCGCCATTATACATGTTAGATTCTAGTAGTAACCTTCCTCCATCTTGATATATTGATGCAATATTTTCCATCATAGTTTCTAAAGCAATATAATCAGTATTTAATTGTACAAAAAAGTCACAGAGACTATTTATAACAACTACTTCACAAGGTTTTATAATTCCAGTAGTTATAGTATGATGTGGAATATGAATTGCAGTATGTTTCACAGTACTTCGTCCTTTTTCATCACAGGTATAATTAGCGATGCTTGGCTTATTTTGTACAAGCCTATATCCTTGTCCTTTTCTTTCGCTATTTGTCTTCCCACTTTTATATTTTCCGTCGTTATTTCTATCATTGGATTTGTTACTTTGCATTCTTTCAGAAATGTCTCCACGTCTAGAATAACTACCACGATTAGTACTACTTTTTCCATGTTTGGTATTGCCCTTACATGATGTATCCGAAGCTCTATTTCTATTACCTCTGGTACCTTTCCCGATTTTAGGCGAATCATTACCATCATGTTTATTGCTCCATTTATCTTTTGTACTACGATTATTAGGAGACTCATTTCCATTAAATCTTTCATTTTGTGAATCATCATGATCAAAATTACTTGATTCAATTTTACAAATATTAAACTTATTCACTTCTTTATCAGTACTATCGTAATGTGTTTGATGCAGTGATATTGATTGATTGTTTTTATGACATTTATTTATATCCGCATTTTCTTTAGTTTTCAAAATCAGTTTAAAAGAGTACTGATTTTTTACATGTTCAACTGGAACTATATGAAACAATTCAGAAAGAATATTCATGTTATGCTCTTTTTCATACAAATCCACCATTAGACCATTAGAAGTTATATCTATAACTTTTATATGGAAGCGTTTCTCCAAAGTGTACGACTCAAACCGATCTTGAGTTTCTTGAGTAGGTTCAATCACTCGTTGACCATGCAAAGTACATTTTATAGCTTGTGCTGGCAATATTTTGACTAAGTCGGCACGAATTGAACGAAGAGACTTTAAAGTTACAGTTTCTTCATTACCATAGTCTACATATAAGACTCTTATTTTATCTCCATTTATGTTCAGAATCCGTGCTCTATACCAGTGATTATCATATAAAGCAGCACAAGGAAGACCAACCTTTAATTCTGCTAGACTTAAAGTAGGTGCAGTTTTACAAAAATCCGCTAAATTATTCATTACTAATTCAAGAGATGGTACATAATCCTCAAGTCGTACAAAAAATTTTTTATAAGATTCCACAAACGAAACATAGACATTTACTATGTCTCCTACAAATAATGATTTCGGTGTTTGGTATGTAAAACAATTTATAGATTTCAGCATAAGTGGAGGTGGAAATGCTTGTCTAAGAAGGTCTTTTATGTTTTTTCCATTATCATATAATTCTCCATATTGTACTAAAGGTGGTCCCTCTGGTGGGCAGACATGCAAAACAAGGAGCTTTCCCGCTAGTACTTGTTTAAAATATTCTTTCATTGTAGCTGTAACACTTAATTCGTGTACACCGCTTAATGTAAACCGAATAGAAAGCACTCTAGGATTAATAAAGTGAGGTGGTAACTTGAAAATATCTGTGTATGGTAACACTTCCGTGTGACCAAAATCGACATAGTAAAGTTTACACTTATTTTCCATAACAGACATTACAACAGCTCTGCATAACACCTTATCTCGCGTATAACGACCTAGACATACTGATCCAGGTAATGGAGGTTCTTGTAATGGCTCTAAAGGATGATTGTTAATATCTCTCATGAGTATGTGCAATATCTGGGTGGTACTTTGAAGTTGCACAGAAAACTTATGTGGACCATCTTCTACAAATGAAACATATACATCATGCTTTGATGATACATCCAAAACGCGAGACTTAAATACAAGAGTTTCTTGAACAGAGGCGTGCTGCATATGTTTTTGCTGAGCTGCACAGCATGAACAATCATTTTGTTGAAATTCTTGAACTTCATTTTCAGCAGAATGTAATGAACCCAGATTTTTTTCATATAATAGCAATTCAGGGTCTGTTATACCTCTTGAACTAGAAAGATATATAAAAGTTTTAGTAAGAGTAATGTCTATAAATTCTTCCAAATTCCCAGTAACATTTTATTAAATATAAATAAATATAATTTAATAATAATATGAAAGTCAATATTTTAAACTTATAATTGATAATAAAATGCGAAATTATGAGTGACACAAACATAAGATTATGAATAATAATTACAAAAACAATATGATACAGAAATATTTATTTTAGAGACATCAAAAAAAAGTAAATACCTATACATTTCTAGCAATGTTGCCTTTTTTGCTATGAATCTCCTGATTAACATTTCACTGAAATCCTCATCATTGTACACAAGTTTAATAAAATTATCGGTATTGGTTATGGTATGAATCACAATTTTATATTCATTGTACCTTAGAGTCTTCTGAATTGACTCAATTACTTCGTTAGACCAATGATCATTTACAGGTAATAAATGCATTAATGTAAATTGAAACGCCACAGGTGGAAAAGATTGTAAAGATTCAGAACCAGGTATATCGTCAAGTAAATGTATTTCTTGTATTGGCAATAATTCAAGATTGCCATAATCGATGAAATGCAAAAGCACAGTATTATCAATATTATTTATATGCTTTATTCTTGCTCGGTAATATCCTTCATTTTGAAATTTAGCACAGCAAAGAGCATTTATGCGCAAACTGTCTGACTGAGTTTTAACACAGTTTTGACGTCTAGTAAATTGTTCAACAAGGGGTAAAATCATACGTTCTACACATGTTGCAGAATTTTTATCAATTTGACCCCATATTCTGAGGAATGTATGACATGGTTCAATATGAGTCACAAAAATAATCAACTCTGAATTTTGTTTTATGTTCATTGTGTTATATAATTTTTCGTATAATAAAAATTTGTATTTTTTTATATATATTTTTAATTTTTATTTCATTAAATAGGTGAACTTGTGTAATCTGAAATACAGAACTTTTGTTAGATACCTCAAAAGTAATTTTACTCAATCCTAACCGTTATCGGAAAGTAGGTCACCTTAGCCACGACTTATTAAATAATGAGATCGGAGGATTATGCGATTATATACCTTTCCTAACGGCATTACTTCTTATGTATATAATTTTAAAAGTTACCGATATAAACAATTTTTTTTATTTTTACCATATTGTATCAAAGGGTATCACGTAACCGTTTCATATTCTATTAAATTGTTTGATTCCTTACTCATTTGAATATAATATAATAAAAATTTACATAAAACTTCTTTTCACATATGCTACTGTTTGTTCTATTTGCAATATTAAATATGTAGATCACATTCACCAATTGCAAATGTACATACACCTAAACCGATATTCTTTATATGATACTGCGTATAAAAAAAGGTATATCAATATTACAACTAAATGTAAAGCTACATGTAATACAAACCTCACAATTAGGGTATCAAAGACGTTTTTTTTAATTCATTTCACTAGAAATTAAATAATTATTAGCTTTTCCACAAAATTTCTCTTTTACATACAGCGTCAGTATCTGGCGGCTGACCGGCTTCTTGTTACGCCCACGGAAGTTTTCTTGAACACTATTTTGAAATGATTAGATAGCGCGAAAATTTAAATTATATGCCGTTTAAGATACGTTCTATACATTTAATACTGTCAAAAAGGATATAAATGAATTTTAATTTAATATTCTTTTCAAATATGCATATTAACATTTACTAAATATATTAGTATAATTGTGAAAATAGTAATCTTTATTTATAAAATTCCTTATAAATATTTTTATTACATTTTCAAATAAAATATTGCGGTGAAATATTAATTGTTCATGAAAAATATGTTTTGTTAATATTATCATATATGTGTGTTACTAGAAATAAATATGACAACTACGTAATATACGTACATATATATTTATATATGCATATATACTTTTCTATATGCTACTATACATATATATAAAAGCATATATTTTTAATTCTTAAGAACCATTACAATACATGTTTTTAAAAATTATTTTTACAAAATTGCATTACATAATTTTTTTATAAAATATACACCATTAAAAACTAAAATCTTCCATAATTTAAATAATTTTGCAAGGCTATCAAAATATTTTCTTTAAGTAACATTATTATAATTACATCAGATAAGGAAAATTCTCCTGTCTCTATCAGAACTATATTTGTATATAATTTGCACGTGATTTTAGTCAAGTTTTAAAGCTTTTTTGACAATCTCATCAAAAGTACATAAAATGTATTTAATCCCTAAATAGAATATCTATATGTTGTGTAGGAATTTAATCAAACTGATGTTGATTCAAATGTTAATTCGAATATAAGTACATGTAATTGATATCATAATACTATACTATATCATAATATTGACATAATAAATATGAAGTATACGATAGTAGATGATAAAAGATCGATAGAAAATTATATTTTACAAATTCAAATAGATAATATTACAGATCTTACTCTTATTTTTTTAAGATCTGTAAAAAAGTTTTCAGTTGCCGCAAATTCTCGGCACAATTTATGTACTTCAGAACAATGTCTTGTTTATATGTATTTGAACATGCTGAAATGCATGTATGCGAAATTACTTATATTAGTCGTTTCAGCAGTTCTGGCAATCTATTCCTCCTGTGACCAGACCAAGTTGCACTGCGACGCAAGCCCACTAGGTGTTGGTGCGACATTATAACAGAGAAAAGTAGTTAGAAAATTCATTTAATCTTTTATTTTTTAAAAAAGAACGAGTGAAGCAGAGTTAAAACATCACAATTTCGGAAAAGGGACACTTGCATTACATCATATTTACGGTTCGTTACGAAAATCATAATAAATTATCAATCATTCAAATCAGTGTTAAACAAGAACGGAAATAAACTCTCGAATCACTCGTTATGATTTACAGCTTCAAAGCTATAATTAAGTTCCTGATTGTCAAATTATTGTAAGCAATGAGATATGTAAATCTTCTCAACTGTTTTTTTAATACTACATACTGCGTTTGAACATATTAAATTTGAATGAAGTCTGATACTAAAATAATTAGCGATTTACATCTATGATGAAAGAGAAACTTAATGTTATATGAAATTTGATGCACAGCAGTATGGTTTTAGTCTAGAAAGAACGAATCTGTCTTATTTTATTTAAAAAGAAATAAGAATTTGAAGCACAATATTATCAGAAAAGTAGTAATATATTTTGTAATTCGGTAAATATAACAAAAAAAATAAAAGAATAAAAGTACAAGAAAGTACCTAACATATGCTCTATTTTTATTTTTATCATGAAAAATCGAACATTCTTATGTAATATATCTAAAATTAATTATTTATTTCATATTACACATATCCCTTTTTTTTTATTAAAAGATTATTATATATTTTTAATTTCCGCTCTTTATAATATTTGTAAAAATATTCAAATAAAAGTTTGCATAATTATTTTAGTATTTATAATTTCTTTTTACATCTAATTTTTAAATACTGGAGGTGTAAAAACTATTCGGTAAAAAATATTTTTATATTACTAGAATCGATGATAGTATTATCACCATTATAGTAAAATTATCTACAATGCACGAGAAACGCTATGATTTTTTAACAAATGTCCAGTTTATTTTTAACGATAATATTAACAAGTTGAATGAAAATTATGTTACTTTTCGATGTGCATCAATTTAAAAGATTAATATAAGAAATGCTGATAACAAATACATAAAAGATGGCAGTGCGCTAATTATATCGAATATATAAATAAGAAAATATTACTAAGTTTCAGAATATATTAACATTTTATGTGCAAAAACAGTAGATTATTGTTATTTTTTAAGATACAAACAAATTTTAAATATTCTTAATTACTCTCAATAACCTAAAGTTACGACATAACATAATTTACAACAATTATGAAAATTACATAAACATGAATTAAGTAGAATCAACATTAAAGTACAGGAACATGGAATGATATTTCTTTCCTGGAGAACATTTTTTAAGGAGATGGTAAAAAATGTAAAATTACTAATATATACATTTATAAAGCCTGAACATTCGTAATATGCAAAAGAATATTTAAAATGATCATCCACTGAATATTTAGTTGTGAAAGACTTAATTGTACTTAATTGTTTTGTTTTTAATAAGCATCACAGAGCAATGTACAGATTGCATGTCAGTACATCACATATATAAATGTTCTGCATCTTTGAACATGTACATGAGTTTATTATACTATATTTTTCATTTAATAGGATGCACATTTATTTCAATAAATTAAACTTTTTAAAAATGATCTTCATTTGATGAATAGGAAATATTAGATGCTTGTAGTCATTATAATGTAGGATGAGTGGAAGGTGATTCACTTCCTTCATCTTCCTCTAATTCATCATCTGTATCTGAAGATAAATGTTCTCTCAGAACTAAGGAACGCATTTGTTCTAATACCTGATGTAAAGAGTCTCTTTGTTCCATTCTGTCATTTAGAGGTGTAGCATCACCACTTGCTGTTCCACCAGCTGGTGTTTGTGGTGTATTACTTGGAGGTACTGGAGTATTTGTACCATCTCCGGTGCCTTTAAACAAAAAGTTACATTACCCATATATATAATGCTAATAATCATTACAAAGCTCTTACAAGTACAATTAAAACTTCAACAAACAACTGGTTTTAGTAATTATTATACCCATATCATCACTTGCAGGACTAGCTGGTCTTTCTGCTCCTCTTACTTCCCTAGTGATTTCTTCATCTTGATTAATTAATCTTAAACCTGCTACTCCTTTTTTTGGTACATTATATAAATCACGTTTAATTTTTCTTCGTCTAGAAGGATCATTTCTACGTAATTGGAGCATTGAACCAAAATCAGCAATATAAAGAAATCCTGCGATCAATAATTCACAATTCCGTTTGCCTTGTTTATATGCTGTTTCTAATTCATGACTTGTACGTTGATCATATTGCCACCAACCTGTAACAATGTAATTCAAAATTACACAAGTTATGTTGTCTATAGAATCAAAATCAGAGTTAGAGTCAGAGTCAGAGTCAGTCAGGGTCAGGGTGAGTGTGAGAATCAGAATCAGAATCGGAGTCGGAGTTAGAGTCAGAGTCAGAGTCAGAGTCAGAGTCGGAGTCAGAATCAGAATCGGAATCAGAATCAGAATCAGAATCAGAATCAGAATCAGAATCAGAATCAGAATCAGAATCAGAATCAGAATCAGAATCAGAATCAGAATCAGAATCAGAATCAGAATCAGAATCAGAATCAGAATCAGAATCAGAATCAGAATCAGAATCAGAATCAGAATCAGAATCAGAATCAGAATCAGAATCAGAATCAGAATCAGAATCAGAATCAGAATCAGAATCAGAATCAGAATCAGAATCAGAATCAGAATCAGAATCAGAATCAGAATCAGAATCAGAATCAGAATCAGAATCAGAATCAGAATCGGAATCAGAATCGGAATCAGAATCGGAATCAGAGTCAGAATCGGAATCGGAATCGGAATCGGAATCGGAATCAGAATCGGAATCGGAATCAGAATCAGAATCAGAATCGGAATCAGAATCAGAATCGGAATCAGAATCAGAATCAGAATCGGAATCAGAATCGGAATCGGAATCAGAATCAGAATCGGAATCAGAATCAGAATCAGAATCGGAATCAGAATCGGAATCGGAATCAGAATCAGAATCAGAATCGGAATCAGAATCGGAATCAGAATCGGAATCGGAATCGGAATCGGAATCAGAATCAGAATCAGAATCAGAATCAGAGTCAGAATCAGAATCAGAATCATAATCATAATCATAATCATAATCATAATCATAATCATAATCATAATCAGAATGATTACATAAACAAATGTTAAGTGTTTCAGCTGGGGAATTTACAAAGAAAAATAACTTGTATTCTGGAATACAGAAGTTTTATTACAAATATACATGGAAACTAAATTGTAATCCTTTTATAACAAAATAATGGAAATCTTTATACTTTTTACATAATACAATATTTTACATGAAAATTTATAACAGGTATATTGTGCATAATACTATAGATAGTTCTATGAATGGTTATATAAGGTATAAATACAATCAAAAACACTTTATGCCAATCATATTTAAAAAGATATAAAAGATGTAATTACAATTTATTTTATTCCTGAAACACCCTTGCAAGGTGCATCTTTTCTATCACGCTTAATATTACGTTTATAATGTGGTTGATATTTTCTGTACTGACAATTGTTTTTAAAGTCAATTATATAAAGCATGCCACAAATTAAAATTTCACATTGGGTGCTACCTAGGTTGTAAATAGCTTCCAAATCCTGGCTAGTCCTTGAATCATATTTCCACCAACCTATGAAGGGGTATGATATAAACTTCTCTATACTTCATCACATGTTTTTAACAAATAATGAAGTTATTTACTTTTTACCTTTAACGTTCTAGTAACATTGATTTTATTTGTAATTTGAAGTATATTACCTTATCTTAATAATTTACTTCTTTAACTCATGTTTTTATATCTTTGTGCATAACATCTATGATATACATATATGTATATTTGTGTAGATATATTTATATTTAATAAATTATATTTATAAGAATTATCTTATATGTAGCTAAAAAATAAAATAAATTTATGTAATAAAAGATACTGTACCATTTCTACCTTCGTAAAACCATTGGTATTCTTCTTCAAAATGTTCTGATTCCTTTTGTGCTTCATCTACTTCTACCAGCTGTGGTCTATTAAGAAAATCAGGAGGAATTTCTTGACGACACATGGGACATCTTTTGCTTTGATTCGCAACACCTTTGACACAAAGGTAACAATATATATGATTGCAAGGTAATCTTGCAGGATATATACATGGTTGAAGGCAGACTGCACATTCTAAGACTGTTGTTGAACCTAAAAAAGTTCATTTGTAAATAATGTTATAATAATAAAGACACTTGTTTGAGTAATACATGTGACAATTTTTCAATTACGTACAACCGAAATATAATTAATTTAAATAGAACGAAATATTTTTAATATATTATTATGAAATTAATCAATAATAGCTTATACATGTTAACAGAAGTGATAATGGGTTCAATACTTTCGAAACTATTTCAAAACTATACCTTCTTTTTCGTCAGCCTCCTTCTCTTTATCGTTAAGTGTGCTACTTGTTTCTTCCTGCGAGTGAAGTTTCGCTTGAGCCATAATTGCAAACAAATTTAATCCTTCATTAAACGAAATGAAAAACCGTGTGGATAGTAACACACATCATGTCAAAGTTAAAAGAATTAACAGATAACGAGTTTACCTTAAGCCATCTTCGTTGTTTATGACAGGTCAGGGGTTCTGAATTATAAAAACAAGTGAATGGATGTTTGAGAACCCCTTACATCCATTGCTTACTTCGTATTACGAAATTCATAAAATACGTAGATTGTAGCATTGTTGTAGCACATAAGGATTAATTTAAATATTAAACTTTTAGTATTTAAAAAGTAGCAAGACAAATCAACAAAAGCTTATATATAGCAAACTTCTATTTTTTATTGAGATATAGTCATTATTGATCGATGTTTATTTTTATCATATTTATATATATCAGCTTATATATATATTCGTTATATTCGAAACAATTTGTGTATTATAAATATTTTTCAAATATTTATTGATTACTATTTAAATTTGATACACTGATGTTTGATATACCTGTTTATGTCACGCGAGAGAAGGTCTGATAAAATTATTTGTCATTTCTAATTTATATCTCAATTTTGAAATTATCGAACATATAATTGTATAATTTATAATGTAATTGTAACTATATTTGGTGAAGTTGTAGGAGTGCTACTTCCTCTCTGATTTTGATAATTTTTGAATATGTTTAAAGTGCAACATTTTGAACAACTTGTTTCTATACATATAACTGGCAGTCAGTTTTAGTTTCTAAGATATTCGCAAAAAAAACCCCCATTTCAATATATTTTTGTCTATAGTTGTGCGTTTTAGTGACTGCGTATACGTCAGAAGAATGGTTTTAATTTTCTTAGTATTTAACATTTTTTAAATATCATTTATTATGTTTAGTAAATTTTGTAATTCATGTTTAATTATTGGTAAATGTACAGATCGAACCTAACCTTTTCGATATTGATGACTTTTTAATATGTGATAAGGATAAACAAAAAACTATCGATATCATACAGTACCTGTACTTGTACATGTATAGATATATCTATTTTGGTAGAAAAAATATTGATTTTTTTAAAACAAATCTATTTGTATTTATTATTGTTTCTAGCTGACATATGAGTAATGAATATGGAAATAAGGAACAATATTGATCATGCTGTAATATACAGCATGCAAATAAGTATATTTGATTTTTATTGAATGACGGATTTAAAATAACAATTATGTGTCTAAAACCAATCTCAATATAAATATACATCTAT
This sequence comes from Bombus affinis, assembly GCF_024516045.1. Taxonomy (NCBI): domain Eukaryota; kingdom Metazoa; phylum Arthropoda; class Insecta; order Hymenoptera; family Apidae; genus Bombus; species Bombus affinis. The sequence goes on from NC_066351.1 coordinate 9,747,975, forward strand.
ATACAAAACATATGGCTTAGGTCTTAAATAAAATTATTGTACAATATACAATTTCAAGTTTGTGTGTTAGACGCCATAAAATATTGTTAATTATTTTTCAAGGAATAGTTATATACTATATCTAGTAGATTAATTAATTTATATATAAATCATTACCAAGCTTGATTTTACGGAACATTTGGCAGTTTCTTAGTTCTCGTAAACCGTAAGGGTACAAAATATAATAACCCTATTACCTCATTTTTTAAATTATGTACATTATTATCAATTTATTTTCGGGAAAGTTAAATGTCTTTATAAAAATACATAGAAATAAAAGCTCGATTCGTACTGCAGTATTTGATATAATCTGATAAAAAGTACCCAATACTACACCGGTCAGTATCACAGCTACTCTCTGTTCTTTTAGCTTCGATGCAAATGTTAAATAGTCCTACGCGTGGGTAATTACTCATTCGGTACACATGTAGTTGCGGTATCCGGGAGAAGGGAAAAACAGAACAATTTGTGACGTTATATAATGTTGTACAACGTGTTGGCTACAGCGACGTAGGAAACTTAAGTTTCTGCAACGTACTGTAACCGAACGCAAAATAGTCTGCGCACGGCAAGAGTTAGATTTTCATATTACTCATTGATACGTACCACCAATGAGCAGAGGAAATCTTTTGGTCCAACACATATATTCTCCTTGATAAATCACTGCTAATTCATCTGGAGATCATACGTCATTTTAATCGATTGCACGAACTTATTCGTGCGTGTTTAGGAATCACAATCACCTTTAAATAATACCTGTAAATTTAGATTCTACTTTTATATTTAATCATGTCGTTTCTTCATCAATTTCTCGCGACACCGCATATCATGATATTTGGCAGCGCTCCACGACGTTTACGCCATGCACCAAGAGATTGTGCGTGTGTTTGTAACGTCCTACACCACCTCTTTGTTCTGGCGCCATCTTCGGCCTGCAATATAATATTTGTTGTAAATGAAACAACGATTATTGAGAAAATATAATATATCAAAATTCTATCTTTATCTTTTATAAATAATAAAATACAATAGCGAAACTCGATTTCATTAAATATGTTAGTTTTACAGACATTAGAATAAAAATTATGTAAATTTCAGAACATAATGTAAATTACATTATAATATCGCATCGTATTTTGTGTAATAAAAGTATCACCTTAAATATAAAAGTTTCCTTTGATGATAATTCTTGAATTTCGAAATAATCTTCAAGGTCTGTTTCACAACATACTATACACTTATCCAGATACAACGGTTCCTAAAATAGATGAAATTTCACATAATAATAAAGAGCTCAATTGCGTACATCTAATTTAAAGTCGTGAAAATAACTTACGCGCAATAATGAATAACGTCCAAGTTTTTCTTTAACTAGCAATAACGTAGCTTCCTTGATACCAATGTGTCTTGGAAAGAGAGAATCGTCGTTAAATTCAAGGTCCTCTGCATTTGGCTGTAGAAAAATTTGTATAATATGTGAACAAGCGTCAATTATAAAAATTATACAATTATATGTCGATAAATATAATTGTAAACGGCATGATTTATACCTTGCCATTAGTAACCAACATGGCAGTTACAGGAGCAAGCTTAACAGTACGTCCGCGTCTCCAATTGTTATCTGTTGGCTGAGCAACTAAAAGACGTCCTTCTAATACGAATTTTGCTTCTTCGTGAGCCCATTCTAATACTTCTACGGCCATCTATTATTTAATTGTTGTATTAATTTACATTTAACTCAAATATATTTAAAGTTAATTATACAGTTAAATAATGCATTCGTATATTTCAAAATAAATTATTTCTACATTACCTTCCTTAATTTTATATTCACCATATCCTGTTCACCAATAGGTCGTCTACCATTCTGAATAATTGAAATTCTTCTCCAAAGCTTTGTCGAAGTTACATCCTTTGCTTCCTGTTATTACATTATTAAATTTGTCCATTGTGCATGTAATATTTACATATTTACATTAAAATATTGATATTAATTTTATTCGAAATTTATAATACAGATTAATGATATACTTACAGCATTCATATGTTCCAAATGTAACTCTATGGTAGCCTGAGCTTGTTTTAGTCTTTCCTTTGCTTCTTGTATGTCTGGTCGTACAGAAGGCGTAGCTTTCAGTAATCGAGCCAACAGGAGAGGATATTTCGTTACTCTTTGAACGGGAACCTAGAAGAAAAAAATTATTTTTTTATATAAAGTCTTGCATTTGAAAAGATGTCATAATTCCACTTTTCCCTTACCATTAGGAAGGAATTCAAATTCATTCTACGTAAAACAGTGTTTTCCATTTGTGAAACCTTTAGAAAAATTCGCAGTAGTTCTTTTTCCTTCTCTAAATTCTGTAATAATAAGCTTGCGCTTCCTTGACGGGTACAATAGCTTTCAAATGCATGTAACATCCGCTCAGATTCCAGGAAGATTTTTCCTACATCTACCGTTAGAAGATCTTCATCCCCGGATTCCTATAAATTATTTAGAAATTATTATCTTTATTTGTATACAACCTTATTTCTTAAAATCAATCAGAATGTTAGATTAAAACGTTCATCCATCGATAATAAAATGAAAAATCTATTTGATACACTTCTATTCAAATGTGCATTATTTTTATTTATAAAATTATATGTTGCAGAAATATCACAGGGGAAATTGAAATTAAATTACTTTAAACAATTATTTTCAACTTTATTCAATATACAGTATGGTCATAATAATGTGTAATACATGTAACAAGAGTTGATGAACGTACAAGTAATAGAAATGGTATTGAAGGGCTATCTATTTACCTGAGCAAATTCCACGGCATCTTTTAATTTCTCTGCGAGTACAAGGTTGTGTTCGAGAAGTTCTTCTACGTTGAGGAAAATCGCTGCAAGCTGTTCGGATGTGAGAAGCCCGGCCCTTAGCATAGGTCTGTGAAATTCTTCGAGAATAATTTGTAGATCTCTTCCGTACTTTTGTTCAGTCTCTACAATCTCTGTAATGATTTCTTTGCGCTCTACTCTCTTTTTAGAGCATTTTCTACACACGAAAGGGGCGTACACTACACCACTAAACAAACATAATAACAGCTATTAAAATCCTTACTACATTAAAAATTAAATTACAAATTCATATAATTAAAAGTAGTAGTAGTGGTAGTAGTAGTATTTATTACTTAATAATAATAGTATTTTAACAAGATATTAACAGATATATTTTTACAAATTAGGAAAGATTGTAACACTAAAACATTGAAAATATATGTATATCTTCATACGATTTTGCTTACATTAAAATATTATCTAATTCATGTTCTACTAGAATACAAATTGTAATTATATTTATTTCCTTTCAGATATTCTTTTGTTAATTTGTACACTAATATTATTATATCATCGCTTACCTGTCTGTTATTAAAGGATCCAAACGTTGTTCGCAGTCCTCGCAGTGCTTTGAATCACCGGAAATCACTTGTGGGATTCCACTGAGGAGACTTCCTGGTCCCGAAGAGACATTTCCTGCCCTCCAACGTCTTGGCACGCCCCGAGTGCTGCTGGCTTGACTGCTTTCTGATCCCACTCCGCTATCAGTTCTTTCTATATCTACGGCTCTTACCTTTAAAAATTATAATTCACATCACGACTTTTATCTGAGCTATCATTACATGTATTACACGCGATGTTATCTTATTTACGTGTGTGTAATAAACTTTTAATTGGAGAAACAATAAATAGACGATTATCGCGAGAAAAATACAAGTTGGTTTATATTAGCGCAATAGTATGGCATCAAGAATATATTGATTTCTGATTTCCAAGCATTATAATGTAATATTATACAAGAAAAAACAAATAGGAAAAAATACAAAACTCTGATGGAAACATACTTTTGATGTTTCCGATGAGCTGGTCAATATAATATTGCATTCCTCACTGCTATCGGAAACGTTGGATATCTGCGAACTCTTCGAACTAAGATCGCCGAGGCTGGTCTCCTTTTGCTCATACAGCGCTTCAAGATCTCCCTCCGTATCTTCTTCGTCCTCATCATCGTCGTCGTCTTCCTCCTCGATGGATGTTGTTTGATCCTTCGAGTCCATAAGGTAATTAAGCAATTCGAATTTACTTGAGATATTCTCTTCTTCCGGCGACGTAGATATTTTCTTGAAGAAGTCCTCGGGACTCTTCGACAAATACGTTTCAGCAACATCCTCGGATTTTTTGAAAACATTGTCTGTCAAGTAGGACCCAAGGAACTGGTCGCAATTACTTTTTCTATAGTAATCGATGTCACCGAAATATATTCTGTCTTTTATGTAATCCTCCGTGGGTGGCGGACTCAGTGGCAGAGGCGGAGGTTCGTCGGGAATCTCCTCGTAAATGGGCTCCTTAATTACCTCATAGGGATTCTCCTCAAGGAAGAGATTCGTTGAAATGAAATCGCCATCCGAATTTAAGCTGGATGCTCTCGAGTAATTTGCCTCGAGAGTCGACTCGGAACTCTCGTACTCCTTGCTCTTCAGCAAACTTTGCTTCAGTATTTTCAAAATAGCTTCGCCGCTGTCTTCGTCGAGGATCTCTCCATTTTTTCTTGCCTTCCTTAGGGAATCCTCGAGCAGTTTCGAGATCAGTGCCTCTTTCGACAGTCCCAAAAGTTTCGACGAATTTTCCGCATCTTTTTGCTGTGTTGTTTGTTCCGTTCGTGTCGCTCGTTCGTTCGTTATGTAAAACTTACCACTCTTCTCTGTGGCAGAAGTTTTACTTTCGATATTTGATCTCATTTGCTTCTCAGAGTCCCTTGACGTTTCTAGGACACTTGGCGCTATTCTATTCTCGGACGAGGTTTCGTTGTTTCTTCGAGAATATTCGGTTTGTTCGATAGATTCCGATTCAGTCGCATTTAACGGTTTTGATTTTATATCTTCTTTGTCGTTCTCTTTGACAGATTCGACCACGATATTTGACTTGTAGTTGTCTAAGATCACAAGCGTTCGATTTTCGCTAGAACTCTTTATTCGTGGCAAATTTTCCGAGTTTACCGAGATCACCGTGGGGTTGTAAACGCTGTCTTCTCCACCGACGCTGATGGTCACTTTGTTGTCCGGCGATGTTTCAGCGGTAGGCGTTGTGTCACCGTTGATTAATATCGACGTTCTTCTCGACCCATTAGTACCTGGGCCTATCTGCAATCGATGTACAAGAGGCGAAGCTCGAGGACTGACTGTGATTTTATACACGTTGTTTTCCATGGTCGGTGATCCGATCTCGATTTTCGACGATCCGTAGGAATTCGATGTGCTCCAAGTGGTCTTCAACAGTGGACTGCTTCGTTCCGATTCAGTATTATTCACGATTTTCAGTTTCGCATCAGAATCGCTGATTTTGTAACGATGTTTCTGTTTTCCAGGCGGAGGAGACCAACTTGTTGGCCTCATTCCTCGGAAATGATCACCGTTCCCATCAAAATTCCTTTGAATTTCTATCGAAGGTTCCATTTCTGGCTTAATTATACTTTCAGCAGGAACTTCTTCGATTTCTTTTGCATTTGATAATTCCGATTGACATTCTATTTTAATCGAATCAGTCTCTTCCTTCAAGTCTGAATCTTTTATCGTCGCTGTCGTAGATTCGATCGAATCTTTATGTCGAATCGTTTGCTCGTTCGAACCTGGCGACGATTCTTTCACTCTTCTACACAGGCTGAGGCGCATGGTGTCCATAAAAAGCACATCGCCAGCTGATACCTCTGGTCTGTTAAACGATCGTTCGCTTTGGCTGCGTGATAAAGATGATTTTTTGGAGTTTTCTGTAAATTAGTGACAAGTATTATTCGATCTGCCACTAAAACGTATAAGACACGAAGTAATCGTAAAATTTGTGTGGTATATTTCATTGAAATTCTTATCAAAGTATTTACGTATTTACGATACAGAATTTAGCATGAAATTATGTAAATAAATGAACAAAATACGTATTGTTAGGAGGACAGTAGGCTTGTTCTTGATAACAATTTAAGTCATGGAAAATGAACAGATTTATCTTTTGGTAAACAAATACGGCTGTATTGCAAGGTATAATCACATGCAAGTGTGAAGTCGTGAATAGTTATGAAAAGAAGAGAAAACGCGTGAGATCTCTAAAATGCATAATTACACGCTCGCGATACCCAGAGAAAGGAGAATTATTCCGTAAATTGTCTGAAGATTTATGACTTTAAGTCGGGGAAATTCTTTAAGAAATTATTATTGTTAACGGGTATCATGCTGCCAATTATTTTCAATAATCGAATATTATTTCAGAAAGTGTGCACAATGGCAAATAATAGAAATCTATAACTTGCAGATAGGATTACAAATATTTGTATTTTTCCTTTTAATTCACGTTTACATTTTATTCTATCTAAATATAGTATCTTTACTTTATTTGCCCTCTTATCGAATATAATATTTTAGAGGATAAACATTAAAGAAATTAGGATTACGACTAAAACGATACTTTATACTAAACATTGTTTTGCAAGGAAACGACTAAAACGATAAATCAGTGAAACTATAGAGGAAGGGAATAATTGGTGTTTGTGCGAAAAGAAGCGATTCTGGAAGTTATCAATTGAGAAAACGAAGGCCATTTGAACATACGATGACTAATGAACATGTAATAATGTACATTTTGTAAAATAAGAATTCTCATGTACTCTGCTGGTGACACGATAAACACTGATATCTATAAAATAAATCTAGATATTGCGTTGCACAGAAGATAGGCAACCTTGATTCTAGTCTGACATCGATTCGATCTAAACCGTACGTTTATTACGTATGACCATAATAGTTAAGATTAAATATTACATCTATTTAAATTTAATCTTCTTTCTTGTTTCCAGGCTTGCGTTACAATATGTTTATTTTTTTCTTTAAACGGTATATTTACTTTTTTCACGGTGTAACGATCGTCGTTATGGTCCATATTTTTGATCTAATTTATCTATCTTTTTTATACATAAAACCGTGATAAAAATAACTAGGAGAAACGGCAGAATTTTTCGCAAGATCTAGTGAAAAAGGTACATTCAATGAACATAATACAAATTCTTACCCTCAGACTTCAATATCAGGTCCTTTTCGTCTACGGCGATGCCTGGAATACGATCCTTGCATTCCTCGATCTTGATCTGCGATTCGGTGTCTTTCTTCATTCTGATCTCGTTCGTCTCCTCTATCCTTTTCCTTTCTTCGTTCTCTTCCTTCGCGTTCTCGCGTCTCGACGAGTGAACAGTTTGATCAGTGAAGTTTCGTGGAACGATATCTTCGCTCCGCCGTTGTACCTCGATGTTCTCTTTTTTCTTCGAGGCAACACGTTCCGCATCGCAAGAGGATACGAACTTATCTACCTTAATTCCTTCAACAGGGTTAATAGGATTTTGGCACACATGCTGCGAGATTCTAGGTTCCTTCGGTCGAACTCTATCCACCTTTGGATCCTTGATATTCGGAATGGTGATGAAATTATACTTTTCCCTTTGCTCGTGCGATGATACAGTTACTGGCTCCTCCTCCTCTTCTTCTTCCTCTTCCTCTTCCTCTTCCTCACCCTCCTCCGACTCGTCATTATTCGGTTGCTCTCTGGGAGAGCCGCAGCTCGCGATCCTGCCGATTCTGCTCCACGATAGTCGCGTTACTTCGGACGGTTTTTCAGGCGCGAATATAACATTGTCGACGTTGAACAGGACGTTCTTCCTACGTGTCTCGAGCACCTTGCCCCGCTTCAGAATACTCTTCAGCGTTTGTTTGGCTTCCTTCAGCCTTCTCGGTGGTCGCTTCGGTGAAACCTTTGGTATGGGAATCCTCGTGACCGGTGCAACTTCCTCGTCGTCTGAGATTTCTCGTGGCTCGTTGAACACCCTTATTCTCTGGCCACCGATCGCTGCGACCGCGCTTCTGTTCGGTATCCTCTCGATCGATTTCACTTTCGAGGGATCGAACAGGCTGGAAAGCGGTCTCGCGTCATCCTGCTCGAGGGCGTTGTCCGACAGGTCGTCGCTCAGATCGTCCTCGTCCTTTTGTTTCTTCAACAACAAATAGGGATTTACGTCGCACACGAGGATGCTCTTTCTTGAATCACCGGCGCTCGACGGCCTCTCTTTCCAGTCATCTTGATGGTTGCTTTTCGTCTGACTGATTTCCGGTGTTTTCACCACCGAGCAATCCGACCAATCGTGCTTCGCGCTTTTCACCTTTTTCGGAATTCGAAGCAGCCTGACAGCGGTCGTCGAGACCGATTGATTTCGTGAATCTGCCAGCAGTGGCGATTCCTCGAGCCATTCGTCCGTGGACACGCCAATGAAGTTCGCACGTTGCTTGCGTCCTGTGTCCTCGTAGCTCCCGGTCGCCTCTTTGTCGAACCATTCGGATTTCGAGGAAGTACCTTCGATCGAGCCCTTTCGCTCTTTCGTGTTCCGCGCCATACTTTGGCTCCGAGAATCGCGTTGAGACAATGGTCGATGCGGCGAAATACTGCGTGCTCGCGTCCTCGGCTCCACTAGCCGATTCCGACGCATCAGGTCGTACGGATCGTCTATCGATGACCTCAGCACTCCTGCCGATTTTCAATTGCGTTCACTAACGATAAACGTGAGATATCGGAACGGTCGTGCGTTTGTAATTTGTGCAATTCTAACGTGTGATATTTAATCGCGATGGAAATTCTTTGAATGTAGTAAATAAATAGTTTTAAACGTGGTCGCGTGAGATATTTTGCTTTTCTTTCTTTTTTTTAACAAGGTATAATAATGGAAGAATGACAGGAAGAAGGAACATTCCTAAATCTCTATTAAAATTAAAAATCTCTATTATAATTAAATATATCTATACAAAAAAATGAAAGAAAGGACCTATAGATAAATATCTAAATTTAACTAAATTGTGTAACTTCGTGCCGTTGCACGAAGTAAAGGTACACATTGAATCGTTCGGATCTTCGCTCAAGTATGTCACGCGAGAAATTTCATTAACAAACTTAGCAACTCACTAATGCAGCCACTTACCACGCATTAGCAAACGTTAACCCACCTAAGCGGCGCGTGTAGCTACGCGTTAATTACAAAACGTATCTCTGCCTTTAGCTGCTCACGTTTCCTTCGTGGCATGAGCAAAACACGAAAGATAAAGAACAATCGGTAATCGATACTGTAACCGCTAAATTCTTCATCGATAGAGAGACTTACCGGCGAGGCTGGGCCTCGACCTCGAGGAAACCGGTGGTAACCGACATGTTCCTCCTAAAGGTACACCAGCCAATCGGTGACCACCGCACTTGCGGCAATTGCCGAATTTCCGGGTGGTTCCACTGAGAAATTCCGGACAGGAACATACTACCAATACTGGTGCTCCCGGTGGCGGCGGAGGCGGTGGTGTCATGAAGCCTCGTGGCTCGTGTCCAGGTCTCGAAGACCGAACCGTACCATAGAGCCATGGATCCCCGTAGATCATTTGACGCGATATTCCGCTGCCGCCGCTTATCGTTCCCCACACTTTGCCAGGATCATCGGTGCTTTGATTCTGTCGCGACAGACCCAGTCTCACACTCCACGATTTCTTCCCTTTGCTCAGCGTGTCGTAATTCTGAAACGAATTGATAGTCGTAGATCGTTAGTTGGAAGTTAGCATTTAGAGGCTTTTTAACTGTACGAAGTTCTCAAGGTTTGCGTTTGAATTTGAGTGAAAATACGATTGTAAGTGGAAGCAGGCTTGGGAAAATTTTGTATGAAATATAGAAAGAAATATATGTTTAATAAGAGAAATGCGTAAAGGGAAATTGTTCGTAGTATCGATGTCTAACATTACTAGCGTCTAAAGCTGTAATAAATTCTTGGAGCGATTATTGTTTTCTCTTCCGTAGTTGCGGTAAAAGTGATTGATGCGCCTTAAAGTATAATGTAACTTGCATTTTCTATGGAATTCCGTGATATTAAAGTAACGGTGATTATCTGAGAATTTTGTTAAAATTATTAAAGCTATGCAATTATTTAACATCAATATCCATTTGTTACATATAGGTACTTATTTTATAAGATAGATACGTATTTCTTATGTCTATATGATACTTTTTATTGTATAATTTAATTTTTTTTTTAAATTACTGCTTTTTGACACTCGACAGATTTAAACGTCCTACATTCGCACCGTGATAGAACGTTAAACTACTTGTCCATAAATTAATTTTTAACGGACTTAATTCTTCGCTCGCTAGTCAATTTGTATTTATCCATCGACTTTTCCTTCGGGGCATCGTTTCAAAGCGGCAAAGCTTCCACAGTGAGTGTAATATTAGATGCATTATTACATCACAGGTGACAATGTGTTAGTAATCAGCATAATGTTACTGCAATATCAGCGTTCACAAATGACGTACCATATGTATAGTATTCGAATGGACGTCTCGGGATACAAAAAAAATATAGTTTGCTTAGATATTAACATATACATATGTAGATTAAGCAATACAGTTGCGACAGCGTATACCCGTTTCTCTGGTTCAAAGAAGTAGCAAGTACTTTTTGTGTAAATTTATTTTCAAAAGAAAACGCGCTGGAAATTGCTTTAAATGTTCTATTAAAATATTTTTATCGCCGTGCCTATAATAATTAAATGGCATCATAGATAATGACAGGATATGTTACTATAATTGCAATTAAAAATTTTATCGGAACAATTTCGGAAACATATTCAGCAAATAGATCTGTACATTTTTAAATTCGTGCGTTTTGCAGCTGTTAGGTCATTTTTCATTCATCTGCATGGAAATGAATTTTCTAGTACGCATCCTCTTATTTGGCGGTGTCGTTAATATTCGATGCATGTGATTATCGCGAATAATTGCTATTGTTACTATTATCATTCGAAAGGGAAGATATGTACGTGAAAGCTTTCGTTTTCAACAGGATATCCGGACATAGTAAACGGAATTTTTAATGGCTTGTATTACACTGCAACTCTAAATATTAATACTTTCAATTTTATATCTATACAAGGCTCTCGGAAACTTTCGATCGTGTTGTCAAAAAGGAGAGCATCGATTGAAAGTGAAAAGTGACTACCTTTCATTTAATAAGTAAACTATACGTATAAAATCGCGTTTTGTTTGTACCAAAGGCACGAAGATTTTTAAGAATATAGCTGTAACGGTACATGAGATAGAGCACAATTCAAATCATGTTGTTTTGCCTCGGAGTATCAACGTCGTTAGGATATACATAATGTAATAATAAATACACTCCGAGCAAAACAATGTTGCCGCTACGAGCAACCGTCAAACGAAGACGAATTTGAATTTTCCGGTATTCCCCCGACCTTGTTCTCTAGAAGTGAGTCAGTAGTGCGAATCAATATCAGTTGTATCAGTTAGTCTCGAACGATTTTATTAGCGATTTATACACTGCCTTCAACGAATCCGTTAGTACCAGCGTCTTAGCGAGCATTATCTGTATTTATTTATTTATTATTTAAAAATATATTTCACGCTTTCAATATCTCGTACGTCTGGTCATTTAAACCACAGCAAACAACCATCCTCTACATAGCTGTGACATTTTTAAAAATATACGAAAAACATAGAAATAATTTTTTGAGGTGAATCATCGGCCATGAGCTCAGACATGGCATGCTGGTGGAGGTCAAAGCTCGTTTTAGGCTGGTACTGTGAGTTTCGAAACAAAAAGAGAGAAAGAGAAAAAGAGAAAGAAGTGGAGGAATATCGCAGATGGACAAAGGCGATCAACAGATTAAACATATTTTCTTCTATAGAAAAGAAAAATATCGACCGTATGCAGGTTCGTAAAAAGTTTTATTTATAGGAAACTATAAAGAAATCGACGAAAGAAACTGAAAAATATTTGGACTGGTCTTCGCCTGGTTTTTCTGGTTTTCATGCTGTGCTACTACTTTGATACTTGCTTCTTTGAAAGAGCACCTTTTAAAAGTAACAGGAAATCTATCGTGAAATGGTATGCATTCGCTAACAGGTTCTACTCGATGGAAAAATTTCATCCGTGGAGGACGAAAATACGCTTTCGATCGGATTCGGAGTCCACGTCAATGCTAATTTTCCTATTTTTCAATTTGCAAAGTGATAATATAGCTGCGGGCATTATTTCGAAAAGAACGACTTCGAACAACGGAATGAAGTTTCGTCTTAAGCATACGTGCGACATCACACAAGGCGTAATTAACAGGAGAGTTACTTGGAAAGCGAAAGCTTGGTTCAAACCAGGAAACTCACGAAGCAATGGTCTCTCGACCATTGTTTCTAGGAAGGGAAAAAATACTAAGGTGGGATTTGCGTGCACGTTGTGCGTGCTCGAAGGTTAGACACGATCTACGATCTTTCAAGAAAATATGTGAAATTACGCGCGCATCCTGCTTTCCATTGACAGTCACAGAAAATGAATGGATAAATTGGCAAGTGAGTGTATATTTAGTTTTGAAGTTTGTCGATTGAAAATCGAAATAAGACATGGATGGTGAAAACGCTTTGATATTTTCTGGACCGCTTTCATTCGTATTAGCTATGTTTTTCAGCCAGACGCTGAATTTACGCCAGCATGTGAAATTGAAGTATACCTATCACAAGCAAAAACAGTCGGAGGAAATTGTGATATTTTCATAATTATTTCTTATGTTACGTTTTGAGCATTTAGTCCGTTAAAATAAGACAAATCAGACTTGGACATATATTACTGTTATTTGTACGGACTTATATATAATGTCACTTAACATTCATGAATAATATTCCCTTTTATTGGCCGGAAGTTTATTAGTAGGTTTTGTAGTAATTTAAACTGGTCTTTAATGGGACCATTTCGATTTTCTTGCCTTGCGATTAGAATGAACAAAATGATTAACAAATAATAGACAAATTATAGTTGTGGACATAGTAAAATATATTATATCATAAATATATTATTATGTTACGTATTAATTTCTGTCGTTGATTGATTTCTTTATAAATATATTTATTTCCTATGAATTTTATATAAAAACTTCCTGAAACGTTGTATAGTATGCATTCATTCTTACTTAATTCTCTTCAGTTAGCGTATATTATTATATTCTTACATAGATTCGTAGAACTCGTAAGAGTTAATAGTTCAATTAAGAATTCTCATTTGCAGTTACGTTTTATAGGGGCTGCATGTTACATATTACGCTTTTCTAAATCTTATTACATTAATTAGAGTAACAGGAAGAGGACTTTCATGTTCTTGGAAGAGGAAAATTGTGACAACTTCAAGACTCCTTAATAACCAGCTGGTGTAATTTGTCTTAGGTTGTCAATGTAGGTGCTTACAGCTGTCGTTCGGACAGCCTCGTACGAAGCTGTAAAACATTTCCTCGCCAACGAAGTAAAACACCTTTAGTCGACTATATGATATACGTGTATCTCCTATTGAAGCGATGTAAGTCGAAACAAAATTAATCTTACATATTAGTTTTATAGTATCTGTGTCATTACATTAGCATAGAAATCTGCTTCATATACCTAGCATTGCATATAATTATTATAAATGAAGGATATATGATTATGAAATTCTGTGAAAGAAAAACAAAAACTCAAATATTTCAAAGCGAATTAGCTCCGAATAACAGATTGGAGATTCATCTTGTACTAACATAGATAATTACAAAGATAATTAGTACAGAAGTTACTTGCGAAACGAGAGCTTAATTGACGCTATCGATAATTTTCCTTGTTACATGTTAATCTATCTTTCGCACAGGTCTTTGCACGTGAACTATATACAAAGCATATACGAGTTCCTGGCACCTCTCGTTTCATTTTCTTTCAAACCTTTCCCTTTTCAATTTCATCAAACCTTCGATATAATTTTCCTTTGTTTCGTACCAGTTAGATTTTACAAATGGGCCCTGTATCTGTGACATTATTACGTATCATCGACAAAATAATCAAAGATCGTACATCGCAGCCAACTTCCAGGTAAAATGATTTATTACACGTACATTTATTCTCCTGTATGGAAAATACTCAAATCCTACGCATCACCTAATTCCAAAGAGAACGTGTTGCGGTTTCCTAGCCATTTTCGCTGTTCCCGTATTCGCGGCATTACAGTGGAACCATCGGCGAACATGAGAAACGTTAAATAATGGTAATGAACGATCATAGTAAATTGCTTCCTTGGTGCTTGGTGAATCGAGGAGGGCTGATTCCCAGATCTATCGAAGAATAACGTAGGAAATCGGCAACTTCCTCTCCATTACGCTGCATTCGGCCGTCTCAGGAAAAGGGACACGCGCCATGGAAAAGGAGGTTATTTGCATTTCGCAGGCGGATATTGCCGGCGATACGGACATTGTACGACATGGCACACGAGGTCGGAAAATGGGGCAGATAGCTCGCCCGAAGGCAAACTCGATACGCTTTACTTTCTCGCGTCGATGCTCGAGACTTTCGTAAAAGTCTTGTTCCACAGGCTCACGTAAGAGGAGCGGTCCGTACGTTCGATTGGCGGCTCGTTCGGAAAACAACAAGAACGCTATACGTACGTGCAGGGCCACCATAAGTGTGCACACAGCGCGAACCGTGCTTCAACGATCATAGAAAACGAGGTGATATCTCGCAGGTGCAACGGGAGAACGGGTGTGGCCGACAAAATTTCAAACGAGCGTTCTAGGTTCAGCGTCTAGTGACATTTTCATCGACTTTTTCCGATCGGTGAAATTCCTTCGGATAAAGATGGATTTAACGAGCGTGGATTGGCCATTACATTGCTGTTACTGATCGTTCGCACGATACGTTCGTTCGATAATCCGTAAGACGATAGTTACAGTTCCTTTGCAAACTCGAGGAGCAAAAGGATGAATAACGAGCGTTTAGATGGAATTTCTATTCGTAGATAGCGGAAGATGTTTAGTCAAATAATTAATCGGATTTTGATTATCCGATGGACGATCTGGTCATAGTTATTCAACATGTTGCTACGTAGCTATGTAGAAGGATTTGTATTCCCTGTATGAAAATTTGTTACGATAAAATTGTGTATAAAAGATAAAAGGAATTGCTAACAAAATTACGTTTAAATTATTGAACAACGTGTTGAGAATCTAGTTGGAGACAAATGCAGGCTCTTCTCGTTAATGCTAGATATTTCTTACATTAGGAAGCCAGGAACGAAAGGATTTATCGCAAAAATGTGTCGTATTGATTAGAAGTTTTGGAATTTGGATTAATTGAATTATAGATAAACTCATTTACGCGTAAAATAATTTGTAATTTCCAAATCTTATCGATTGTCGATATATATTATTTTATGAATTCTACAAAACTGAAAAGTTTGATAATTCGACGATCGTTACCATTTTCTAGTTATTAATTTTAGTATTGAAATTATGGAAACTCGAAACGTATAAAATATTTCCTAATTAAAATATTCTCCAATCATCGACATTTAAATTATTGAAATTTCAGGCACGTAAAATACAATATGAATAACAAATAAAGTCATTAGCAGGATTATTTGGATGTTTCATGCGTCTGAATTACAGATAATCCAAAATGTGTTCTTTTTTAATTACTAAAAATCTTTCACAAAATGTAAGGGAAAAATAAAAAGTGACTGCAAACTTTCTTCCCAATTTTAGTGAAATCGAGATTAATTAAGTGGAATACATGCGAAATCGTAATTAAATTACAATTAATGTCACATCCCAGTTACCATTTACACACATAAATATATGTATATATATATATATATATATATATATTATGATTTAATTCAATGGTTAAATAATTCAACTGTAATCGCGATTTTTTTACTTAGAAATTTCGAAAGCGAGGCTAACGAAACGTAAAACGAGTAAAAGTGCAGCATGAATTACAAATAAAGTTGCGTTTAAGCCACTCGGTAGACAGTTTTGAAATTCTCCTAACAGACTCTACGTCGAGTCTACTTCGTTGCTAATAGTTGCTTCTTACCCCTCTTCTTTCTATCGATATTTCGCGCTGATTGAAAAGAGAAAAGGCTTTTTAAAAGTAATAAAAGAAAGAGTAAGTAATTTATTTGATCGTTCAACGTCGCAACTACTCTCATTTACTGTTTCCTCAGTGATCCAACCTTCGTAATTTCCGCGGCAAACGACGAATGAAAACTATTACCACAGCTACGACCAAGATTATGCTTAATGCTTTTTACACAATTAGTGAGATAACGTTGATATTACCGGAATAGAAACTTTCTGCAGGCAAATAACGTTAATTGCACCGTAAAATCATGAAGCTTTCAAATTGGTCGAAGGTCCTCGACCTCCGTATACAACTTTACCTCCATGTCAAATTGAAAAACAACAAATTCTATATGATTCATAAAAATTTTTCTAGAAAAATACGTAGCTGTTGATTGGACCGTTAAACATGTTCTGTGATAAAGTTCAGCATTTTAAGCGACTGCCGGATAGAGACATTTACGACGAGGACAGTTTCGCAACATTTTTTTCGTACACTGGTAATTTATTTAGATCCGTAGAAAATCCTTTAACTATATGGAAATTAGTTCGATGCTAAGAACGAAAAGTTGTAGATATATCGAAACGATATTTAATTAACAAGACTGAGAAATTAAGCAGAATATAAATAACGATCGACTTCTTCCTTTCAAAGAGATAATGACTGAAAAGCAGATAAATATGACAGAATTTTCTGGTCAACCTAACGCATGATCGTTTGCTTGGTTTAAATGGTCAATCGAAGAATCGAATCTATTGAAATGTCAAAGGGAAGGTGAGAATCAAAAGTCGACCACGTATGACATAAAAGGCAGAAGTCCACTTTCCCCCGATGGCCAAGGCTCGAGAGATCAAGATGACCTCAAGAGATGGGCATTTTCTATTCGCGTGACGTCTCCTCCTCCTCCTCCTCTCTCTTTTTACCGCTCGTCGTATCTTTCTCTTTCCCTTTTCGCAAGAACCGGCGCACTCTTCCCGTATCGATTCGTTTCCTTTTCTCTCGCTCGTGTATTACTCTCGAAATGGATTGCAACTAGTCGTGATTTCAAAAGCGCAGTTCCCTTCTTCTTTTTTTTTTTCTCGAATCTCTTTCCGAAGGCCATATCTCGTTTGCACGCGTGCCACGAGACTAGAACGAAGGAGAACGAGCAAGGAAATTTTGTAACGTGCAACTTAGATTTTAGATGGTTTGTCCAGAACGGAGTTCGAGAAATCGTCCTCTACCTGAGAGATAATCGAACGATCTGCGTTCATATTACTATATTTAGAATGTGACTGGTTTTTCACAATGTGCAGGGGAACAGTGCAATCATTCGATCTCGGTATTAATGCTGCGCATCCTTCGACTAAGAATAGAATTTCGTTTTATAACTTCGAAGAATCGCTGGCAGCCACTGGTCGAGCATAATTTTCATTTCAAATGTTTTTATCTTAATAAGGGATGCACGAGAAAAATTTACGCCGAGAAATATAGAAAATAAACGAATTTTACTACCTGTTATTTCTATCAGAAAAGTTAAAAAACAACGATAATTCTTCGATCCCAATGATTTCATTTTTCTGATGGTTAACGAAGAATTGCTACACATCATGGGATGAAAAGTTACTAAAAGGTAAATGAGTTCTATTAAGTGGATCTCAGTGCTTGCAAACTAAAGAGACTACCAGTCTGAACGACGAGTTAAAGATTTGTTACATTGCTACGTATTTCAATGCGGTCATAATAGTAGTCTTTAACGACAGTTTTTGCTAAAAGTTCGCCTTGAACGTAAAAGAAATCCTTAGCGTTTGATTGATATTCAGCATTGAACAGTTCTGAATTATTGGAATTGATATTTTAGAGTTGCCGTTGTAAATCATCGACATGATTAATTGTACGAGCATCAGTGCCGAGCGATGTAAGTACCGAAGATTGATTTACGCTATTTGTTCACGCTCGATGCGCAACAGACTAATAGCAAATCCGGAATCAATGGCGAGCAACGAGCGATAGAAAACTGTGCGTTCGAATTCTTACGAGACGTTCGCGAAGCTTAGAAATTGCAAAGTCAGCCTGCAAGATCGGAAAAGTACATTCTTACGTCGAGAAATGTATGCACTACTTAACACGTTGTCGATCGGTGAAAACCATCGTTCTGCTTGCGAGTGCCGAGCAAAAAGCCGCACAAATTTAATCGAATTAAAAATAACAAAGTATAACGACGCCGATGACTTTTGCAATAGAAATCATTCGAAGATTTTAAAAGTTTACACGACGCGAGAACATATTTTCGTTGCGCAGAATATTTACAGCTTAAAATCTTTTCTTTCGAGACGCGAGTTGGGGGACCATTTTTCGTGGTGATTTCGTATCTAAAAGTATGATATTTCGCAATATCGTTTTACTTTTATAACAGCGAGAAATAATGCTGTGGGAAATAATTTGTATATTCTGATGGTTTTGTCCGAAATCCAAGTTGAGGAATTCTTCTGTGAAAATGTTACGTTCGTTTGTTCAAATAAAAAGTATAATGGAAGATAAAATCGTCAATTAATTTCGAAGCGAACCAATCGTGGAAAAAATGCTCGATTATCGTTGAATTAAAATTCCTCCCTCGAATCATTCTACTTTACACGTATAAAAAAAGACAGCGAATACAATAAATTAGCATAGCGAGTAAACTGCAGACATTAAATTCTTCAAAAATGCACGAAACGTCCGTCAGAAGCCTTAATTCCTAGATGCTAATGCGATAACAACCGTAAACTCTAATTACAACGACGAAACGTCCAGTTCACTTTCAAACTCGCGCACCAAATAGCAAAAATCCAGGGTACGGTGCAAACAGTAAGAGAATCGTCTCATCTGGAGCGTTAAGCTACTATGTATAGTTACACGACGAAACACATATTACTTTGCAAACGTATCGCAAAGTCACTGACATATTTTCAGTAACAAATTTCTACCGTATTCGGTAAGCTTGCCTATCTATACAACTTTTATATCTATATTTTTCGAACGATTTCCATATTTTATATATTTTTTTTTAACGCGACAAAGAACAAAAAATACTTAACTATGGCCAAAAAATATACCGGATGGATAATGAAACGTTAAATGGATAATAAAATTAAGCCCGCTACAATGCCGGAATATTAAAATAAGAGTCACTTAAGAGACTGACAATTTACAGACGAGCAGCGAGCGTCAAAATATTCTCAATGTACCCACCCATACAGGTGTTATACGCAATCGAAGACAGGTGAATATGGGCGCTATCCCGATAGGATCTTGCAAGCGACACGGGTGCACGCGCATGCACCGGGGTCACGGCGGATGCACCATAGATGCATCATACCCACTCGCCTCTATGGCAACCAGAGGCTACGGTTACACAATCCTCGTAGCCTGCATGCAGACGATACCGCAATTTGCGAAGCGCCTCTTCGCTCGCCAATCTCCTTGCGTTCTGCCGTTTCTTCGACGTTTCCTTAACCGGATGCTCGGGCCTGGTCTTTTCATAAGTTCGTGCGCGATGTTTTCACCGATTGACACGAAACGTGGGTGTTGATAACGATCTTCGGCGCACGATCGGTGCACGCGAGCCAATTGATAAGATTCGACGACTTCGTATCACGTATCGTGTTACGTACATCGGTGCGTTTTTAATTGGTAATCGTGAAAGCTCGACTGCTTTCAGAAAGAGAATGTGAGTGTAAGCTGGTCCGATCATTGGCCGGTTTCATTTATCGACAACGATACTGTGATCGTGGCACGAACGCCAAGTGTTCGGCAAATAGATCGTGGCAAGCTCTTGTGAACGAAATTTATCGGAAAATCGTTCCGTTTATTTTTGTATTTCTAATCTTTAAACAATCAGAAATTTGATATATTTCCTTCTGGTATATTGATATGTAACGGTCAATCTTTGGAAAATATTTTATTAAGTATTTTCCCCTGACAATGCTATCTAAGTCGTTCGTATCGTTGAAAATTATTCAATGCACGAAATTTATCTTATTTTAATCATTTGAGAAAACTCGACGCGAATCACCGATTATCACCGTGATAAAATGTTAAACAGTCAACGTGCTAAACTTATGCCAAATGTGCTAACACGTTATGCATATTCTATGAGTATAAATGTCATATTTAACGTGTATAAATATCCGTAATCTAAGCATGATGATCATACCTGTGTATATAAAGATTCGTAATACTTCTCTGCCAGAAGAAACTTTCTTCTTTGAAAATGCAGGAAGAATTTAGCAGCGGATCGACAGACATATCAAGCAATCTGTGTTTAATACGAAAAGAGTATGTACTTCTGGGACGCAATATCTCTAAAGTTCTATCGCAGCATAGCAATGTGGGCCAAACGCAAAACCGGTTGCATGTTACACACGTAAGTCAGTTGCCACTGTACTGGCAACATTTGACAAGAGTATAGAAAAGTCATTATATACCTATGTATTTAAGGAATACGCATACCGGATTCATTGTACCAACTCCAAAGCGAAAGAAGCACAAAGCTAATAACGCAGATATTTTTCTACGTATATCGTAAAAAGAATTTCTAGCGGATATTCTACTCTTAACTCACTGGCTATTTTGTCGTAATAAAATATCCGAAATTGCGGGATCGAATTTCGTCCCGTGGCACTGGTCCTGTTTTGTTCGATATTTCGTCGTTGAACACAGGGACTGAGTGCGAGACACGAGATAACACGTACTCGAGTTTAACTGCGCGCGGAAGACACAACCAGCGGGTATTTGGTGTCGGTGGCGAGGTCAGGTTTTGAGGTAAAACTAGAACCAGCCTTTGTGTAATAGCTGGACGAATTAAGTCGCGTACTAAGTACGCCAGTTCTCTTACATCATCGGAAGAGCTGGTTTGTCCTTGACGAGATGTTTCGCGTTTCAGGCTTTCGATATGAATTTATCCCGAAGTAAACGCAAACGCACTCTGTTAGTTCCAATAGTAACGCGAGTAGAAAAAGTTACCTAATGAATTAAACATCCTATAAATAATGTCATCAGCTATTCATCGTTACGTTGATTTACTGTCTTATAATGAGCTTTTTCCGATGCAACGACGAGAGGAATCTATGTATATAAGTAACACGAAGAAAAACTGAATGACACGCGAGACGAGCTGTAGAAACTTGCATATGTACATGCTGCTATTGCATATATCCTATATCGTTACATAAGTGGCTGGTCACGAATTGTAATTATCAGCCGGCTTGTGCGAACTTTCTCTGTACGGTTTTTATCAGAATGAACACGGCCTTAGTCCCGTTCTCAGCTAATAAATTCGAGGCGCACTATGTACATACAATTATGTACGTACGTACACGTATGTGTACACTATTCTTGAACGTACAACTTGATTTTCGATGTGATTTACGTAAGTGGCTTTGAGTAAACTGAATTGTTACGCGAAAATCGGTATGTTTCCTAAAAATTGACGCGCCACTGACTATTTAAAAAGCAAGATAAGTATAGGATTGAGATAGCCACGATTGCGATCTGTAGATTAGGTATGTTTATACAATTGGAGGAAATTTGAGGGCACTAAAATGTATAAAAATGCAATATGTACGAAAGTACGGTAATATACATAAAATACACATAAAATACACATAATACGCAAAAATGTATGAAATGTTCAAATGTTCATTTATCGTAAGAAAAGAATGTAGCGAATTTCTATTTGGATTCCACTGCGCTAAATAATATTACAACTTACCTTTCCGGGAGTAGGTGAGACCGATGTTGGGTTTAACCCCTGCTGTAAATGATACATTTTCGGGGTGAGCACAGATGGAGGTGCGCCGAGGCTACCCGGGGCGACAGCCACGCTCGTCATGGTCATTTCCTACAATGGACCCAGTCCTCGGCTTCTTCGAACCACCTGTCCGCGGCCTTCTGCGATCTACGTAATTGTTCATTCTCGTACCGTGACCGCTGGAACATATACGCGTGCAACTTAAGTCAAGTTTTCCTTCATTCCTGAACTTTATGTCGGCAAAGCGGATAAAAAGCGTTCGTGAAAGTAAATTAAGGAGCGAATGGAAATTATAAAACACTAGCGCAACATTTTGTAAGTGTTTAACGAGCTTCTACCTGACTTAATAGAATACAATACGATAAAAGAACGAATAGATAAATAATTGTAGACAAATTAGAATAATCATGTTCGAACACGCGTGTGAAAGAAATTATTAATTAACAATTTGTACGTTCGTATGGTGATCGTTCGAAAGTAGAAGAAAGCAACTGCGAATTCCTCGAACTTCACGTGGACTCTAAAACTTTACTTCGAAATTCCGTATTTCCATGTTACGCTGATTTCTCTCAGGAAATCGTCGTGAATATCCAAGTGCAACGCCAACGAATGAAGCGCGAAGCTGGAAAGACGTGTCTTTTTTCGCGCGTTACCACGGGTATAAAATCACACCGAACTGGCAATTTGTTAAGCAATCATTTCGATCGTATTACGACACTTCACAATGGTACCGCGTAATTTCACTCTCGCCAGGAGATCGCAATTGCACAATTTTCGTCGCGCCAGACGAGACATTCGGGCGGACCTAGAAAGCGTCTAGGAAATGCTAATTTACCAGAGTTACTGGTCTTGCTGTTACGTGCACGAGGCCCCCACGAATATAGTTGTCGACTCGACAATCTGGTGCAATGAATCGAGGATTACATAGTATAAAATTCCAATTCCAATAAACGTACGTACAAGTACGTTATTTCTTCTTGTCATTGTGATAACTTAATTATCATAATTATTTCGTATTTGTTACCTATACATATATCGATGGTAAAATTTCTTAATATTTTTCTCAATGAGAAACTTTTCCAAGGTAGATCGGAATTTTGGTACTTTAAAGAGAAAAGAAGAAAATAGAAAAAAGGAAAAAGAAAAAGAAAGAGTTAAACAATAAAGTATTAATTAGAATTCACCATAGGAGAAAAATTCGCGTTTAGAATTTCTAATATAATAGATCCGGAAAGGAAAGGAAAGAATTTGAAACTTTTACAATGTAGGTTGACACACCTCTCTTACCGTCAGCGGTGTAACTATACTCTCGATACTGTTACTTCGTACTGGTGAGATTCATTATGATGCACCGGCATGTCGCTGACTGATTTTTTTTTAAGAATCATCGTGACACGCATTTCATTCCGTTGATCTCATTGCCGATACCTATTCGCATGAATTTATCTTACTAACCTTCATTTCATATACGCCAAGTTCTTATGTTTTAAAAGGATAGCAAGATATTAATATAATCCCAAGAATAAAAATCTATCTTTGGAAAAGGGAAAAGAAAATATTGAAATTTCGTTACAGAAAATCTAAAGCTATTTGTAATTGATCAAGTATTAATGATTTGCTGTGTTTCTCTCTATCTTTATGCGTCATTTAATATAGTGAAACTAATCATTTTTGCTTCACACACAAAATGAGATCTGAAAGGTAAAGATTCTTCATTTCAGATCAATATCTCTATTCTTAAACAATAAATCTCCCATTGTAGATCAATATCTTGCCACCAAGATAGTTATAGGTAGGAACAAGTGAAAAGTAACAAGAGAAAATTGACTGCCGGCACACGACTGTATCCGAGAAAACAAAAGACAGGGACCTCGATGGTATTTTATTTTCGTAAGTATCCATTAAACCAAAGAGAATATGATCTGGTTAGGTGGTAAACTGACCCGATAACGGTTCTCCAGAGAAACGGTTATCGACACGCAAAGACAGAGAAAACGTAAAAATAATTGTAAAAGAATGGCAAGAAGAATTGGATAAAAAAGTGAAAATGTCGCGGATGAAAGAGCAGGAGATAAAAATACTTTTTTTATCTGTTATGGAAAGGATCATATCGTGTCTTAACGTATCTAGCTTTAATAAATTTTACCTTCTACAGTTACAAAATGAATATATCGTACATTCAATTTACGTCTTGGTCTTATCTCCTATTTATCTCTTGTATCTTGTAATGCGTAACAATTCAATACTAATTATAAATTCCGAACGTTGGAGAGAATTTTGTAAATGCCAGGCTAATTTCGTAGCTACTTCCGTTTCCGGATACAGCTTAGTAGAAAAGCAGCAACGCAAATACAAAAATATCAACCAATTCCTCCTTTCACACAGGTTCTTACCAATAAAATTGCATATCTAATAGTTTCTTTGTTCCTGCAAAATAAATTGCCATCTCGAAAAAGAATATTCAAGAGTTCGTTTTAGCATTTCTGTTTAACATATCACTTTCACTGTTAGTGAAAACACTTTCGGTATCGGTACATATCCCGGCAATTTCCAACAAATTTAATCACTTAGAACGAGTTGAATTTGAAATCTCACAATTTGCTAACGTTAATTTAATAAATTCCTCGTGTTATTCCATTGTGGAATCCTCAATGGGAATGGAATGACTCTAATGTTTCCCACAAGAATGCCACTATGCTCGCGGAGGGAGAACGGGCACAAACCGCAACTAACGCAAAATAATTTCTGTCTTAATGGCCAATTTTGCCACATTTGCTCGTCGGAAAAAGCGTGTGGGCGAGGCGTAGCCACAGACGTATCGATTTCGTAAGAACTGGAGAAATCAGCGGCTGTTTTACGGCTCACCTAGCCGAAACAGTTGAAGATGTTAAAACAATCAAAGAAGATAACCGGCTCGATTCAGAAACTGGCGATTCCTGCTTTTTTTTCGTTGAAAAAGGAAAGGAAAGAGAAAAGTAAGAAAAGATTGTCGAGAAGCACGAAGAGCATAGCGTAAACGTCATTTATCTTCGTTTCCACGCAAAGCGTTTGCATCCTGCTAATCGCATTTTTATCGCTCTCATTCTTTTTAATGATAGCGCGAAAAATGCTTAATTAACTTCTCATCTAGAAGAACTTCTTTCTCAGTGGAAACTGTCGGATTAGCATCGCATCGTGTGAGAAATCGCTTATTAATTTCACAGATATCTTTTATCCGTGGCACTTCCTACGTACATATTAGAAAAATATCGCTATAGTCTTCAAATTCCGTACGATATCGTAAATTCTTATCGATCTACAAACGAATAAATGTGTATTATTAATTGTTTTAATAAATCGTTTTTCGACGGTGAATGAGGTAACGCGATTGACGCAACATTCCATGTAAGTACAAAAATATTTAGTATACCACGATTGTCAGGAATTATAATGCTTTTGTGTACTAGCAGAATTAACAACGAGGAAGTGAATTGAATAAATTTTGCACACTCGTTAATTTCAACATGTGCTCCAAGATATCCTCATATACACATGTATATCTGTACACCATCAAATTGCCATCAAAAACGGGAAAAAAATAGAAATGAGGAAAACATTAATTTTGCATTTTTAAGCTTATTAGAAATCACAATTTTTCCTTTTAAAACACCTATTATAAAATAATTATTTACAAGCAGATACTTGTAACACTACTAAGAATTATTATGTTTCATGTTTATTCCTTACAACTGGATTCGTTTGTATTAAATGCATAACACTTTAGGTATCAAAGTAAACTGACAGGCATTGAGAATCTTTTACATTAAAATCAAAGTATTTCGTGATACTTTCACACGTGCGGCGATTCTCGCTGTTCTAAATGCGCACTTGACGATCGAATTTACAAGCCTGCGTAAAAAGATGTGTTTTCTACTATATTTTCCTTCACTATACATCGAATATTCTAATGAATACCACTAACAAACAAAAATTGGAATTAAACGGAATCGGAACTAACTGATCAAATATTAAAAGTTAATTGTTTAGTAAAATTTAATTATCAGAGAAACAAAATTCTAAAAAGTTAAATTATTCTTTTCCCGAAGAATTTAACTTCAAATTTAATTTCGCGGCCAATAATTAACTATGTTTCTCAAGCATGTGACTCAACATATTCTCTGACCTTTTTTTATTCTTTAATATTCCACGTCGACAAAAAAATTAAAATGTCATCTTCAACATATGTAAGTATGCTTCTTTATTTCGCTGAAAGGAGGAACGTAAGATTCCGTAGGTACGCGGAGAAACCATCCCGATAACCTCCACAACTTTCTTACCTCCACAATCGATCGAGGTGCAAATATAATTTTGTTTTTCTCTCGCTTTTACCTCGATACTGAAAGGCTTGGCCAGTAAAGAAACGAACGAGTTCCTTCGTGAAACTCAAGCCGTTCTCGGGTCCAGTAGAAGACAGGCGAAGTTGTTACGCGAACCTGGCCGCCTTCCGTCCGCTCCTGCATCTACAGCACCGTGCAAAAGACTTAAAACATTTACTTTTACTAAGTCCTATGGCAACAATTAAACGTATTTTTGGAAAACAAATCCCATAAACCTATCATAGAAATTACTATTAATTTTCCAGTTAAAAAGTTTTTAAAGAAATAATAATTAATAATAAAATTAAAATAATATAAAATATACTTCTGTTCGTTGATAAAATCAGAACATTTCTATTTTGTAGATGGTCTAAAATTATTGCCCGGTGCTGTATATGCATTCTGTCTGGCTTCCAGTATTTGTGCAAGTATATATATACTTACTTACTTGGGTGGACAGACTTTCCTCGCTCCATGAAAGTTGATTCTCTTTGGGCGTGAGTCGCGTGTGGGGTTCACAACTACAATTCTCGAGTGAATGGTATAAATTGAACTCGAAAGAGTCCAAGCCGATCGACACTTTGCACGCCTACCTTTCCCCCAAACTATTCCACGGATACATCGTACATTCAGCGTACAACCAGAGTCAGCTAAATGCTATGATTTTATGCACGAATTCCCTTCAACGCTGATATCCAATTAATTTAAACATACGTGCAACTCTCCTTCCGAGTTCGACTACAGCAGTTTCAAGATATTGCTCGAAATTTGTTCAAACACTCGTAGCTTAACGTACGTAACAAGAATTTTGATGGATATAAAAGAAAAATATTTCAAGTGAGACGAACAGTAACTGTTCCGTATTTCGCGTGATACTTGTCGTTTCGAATTACATATCCCATGTAATACTACGTTACACTCTTACGTTATCGCTGGCTTGAGTCTCTAATGTATATGCAATACCGTAAGGTAAGATACTTTTTTTTTCAGTAACAGAATAGACCACGGACATTGCCACGGACATTCTTCGCTGTGTAAGTGACGAATGAAATCTGTGAAGCGATTATGAAAAAAGAAACGAACAACTGTACAATGTAGAAGCACAGCTTCGCACACGACCTTCCGTTGTTGAATACGAGAACACTAAGCCCGTTAGTTGCTCCGAGAGAAATAACATGCACGAGATGTTATGGGAAAGAAGAAAAAATGTTAAATGCCTATAGTTCTCGCCACGAGAAATAAAAAGTATTTGTTTTAAACAGGTTCTGAAATCGATACCTTCGATGTAAAATGTAATTTGGTATATTTGTGTGTAGGAGAGTATTCTTCGCTCGTCCATAGAAAGTGATGTAATTAAATTAAAATAACGTGTGGGAAATCCATGTTCTGTCGAATGATGTGAAACAATTTATCGTTCTTAAACGCGAATACTAAATATCTTCAGACGGAAAAAGGACATTTTTAATACGTATTGCGAGAGTGGAAATAGAGTTTCGTGTCTGGCACTGTAATCTTACGTTGATATTAATAATAAATAACTAGATTACAGATACTTGCGTAATTTCATATTTTTGTAGACGTAACTAAGGAAACGAAGAACCTCGATAAACTGTTTCACCTACCGAATAGTATAGCAAGCGACTATCTATTTAAAGATCTATTTACACATATGTGTAGTACGATTGTATAGAAAATTTATTGGTATTATATATCATAGGTAGTAGAAAATCAATCAGCAGCGAATAAGTGAAAGAATCTTAAGAATGAGAATGCCGCCGCAAGGCAGTGTTTCGATAATATAACACAAGTGTTTCGATAATATAATTTGTATCAAGTATTCACGCGATATATACGTTATCCAATATCGGATTCGGTTTCGAAATAGCGCAGATGCACGAACAATCGATGCATCTGAATTCAAACGCTACTTTATCTCGAAACGTTTCCTAACCTCTAAAGTACTCGAGTAGTTACGCGTGTCGGTCTATCTATGATCCCTATTCAACGGAGAAATACGTACACAAGGTTTGGTTAAATTATGTAAGCTCTCTGACGTTCTTATTGACCCGCATATATGTACTAGGAAGGTAAAATTTCTTCGCATCCAAGCATATAATGTAACCTAACCTACTCCCACCTACGATGTAGGTAGACGGCTTTCTTCGCTTCAAGAAAGTAGCCTCACTTCGGGCGTGCATCGCGGATATATACGCGCAAACATTTTACGCAAGTTCGATCTCTCCTTTCTTCCCTTTCCTCTCTATTCCTTTCACAGCCGCTCGCGGCCTTTCTTCGCGTCCTCTCTTTAAAATACATTTCCATACATACCAGCGATCGACCAGTTGCATTTCGATAACGTACAAAGATTATGTGGCAAATATACGACAAGCCCAATTTTCTCCAGTTTCTATTTCTATCGCATTTATTCTTGGAGGACGAAAGGGAGTAGATACTTCTTCGACTCTTCGATTATCGTGGCTCAGATCGCATGATGTAATTTGACGAAATTTCTGAAGTATCGTTTTTATTGAAACGAAACAAGTTTCGGAGATTTAAATATCTCGTTTCTTATTTTTATTGCCGGTTAATTTAACGTCCTTCGTAAATTTTAACGAACAGCGATAAAAATGAACGAGCTAATAGAAAGATGCATTCGTACGATGTTTAAGGGAGTCGTCGATGTGGATAGACTTGATGAAACCATATATCACGAAGGAAATCTCTCTGTCTGAAGAACATCAAGAATTTATAATATTAATAGAAACTTAAAGGTATAATTTTTCTGTGAAATGATCGAGTAGATTACAAAAATTATCATGTACAGAGTGGTCGATTTTATTTCCTAAATACGAATTGCTGGTTAACTACTTGTTGGATAAAGATACGTCCAGACGAGAAGATTTAATGATCTCAAAGGGAATATAATCTGGCGTAATTACTTTCTCTATAAATAGACGCGCACAGGTCGTACGAATGCGACATACATTCCCATAAATGGAATCATATGATTTTTAATGCATAATCCATCTTGACATTCTCAATAAAAAATTATTAGCCTATTCATGTCGAAAAGCCATTAGTATCACGAATATTTGAACTTTTATTTCGTAACATCTATCGTGTAAAATACAAGGGAACACGTAAGGTACGATTTTGTATTTGTTTCCCTTGTTTCTTTATGCGATAAGTTCTACAAAATAAAAGTTAAAATATCTACTAGACGAATAGTTTTTTGACACGAGTGGGGATAATAATTTTGTATAGAGAATGTCAAAGCATATCGTCTGGTGAATTAAAAATTACATTATTCCTCAAATTACATTATGACCTCTACGCGTCTATTTACAGAAAATCTAATTACACCTAGTTAAATCCCCCTCGAAACCATTCAATTGTTGTCTGAACACATATCTCATACAGCACCAGTAATTCGTATTTACAAATTAAAACCAGACATTCTGTATATTTATATGCTTATACAATATCACACGCACTTTATATTAACCAGTTAACTGCGTTCGACGTCTATACACGTCAATTCAAGATTTTATTTCGGTGCAATTGACGCGTATACTCGTCATTGTTTGATTTTACCTGCACACCCCGTAAAGTATTTTTGAAACTAAACTCCGCTATTAACAAGTTAATCGATACAATGTTACGATATTGCGATAAAATGTTACGATATTAATTAATACGAAGTAAGGTTGATTGTATCACAGTTCATATTGCAACGACGTTATGGTTTTGAACTTTCATGTCACGATCGCAATGAGGAATGGCGTCTTCCGATAAATTAGCGTTAATTTCTGTTTATATGTTCGCGGTATAGGCTTTCATTCGCGTCCAATAGAAATAGATTAATGAATTCCCGAAGCCGGATTTCCTCCTTACGCATGAGATAACATCGGATTAAACCTCGGTCGATCGATTTCCATTTCTCCTTCGCGTCAACGCTCGTGACTTGCTCGTTTCGATTCGGCCGGAGATCGAAATTGCCTGCCGGCATTTATTGTAAATTAATCTCGGGTAAACTCCACGATTACAAATTACTATGCATTTCCACGTAATGCTTCAATGCAGCGCACTGTTCGCTGTAAAACGCTTCGAGGAGGAAGACGCTCGCGAGGGGGCAGAATCACTTCTGTATTACAAAATATCATTACATGGTGGCATGAGCGCAAGTTATGAGTTTCGTTTATAAATTTCCCCGTAGCGGTATCTCATTTATTCGCGCATTCGCTCGCACTGTGCTCAATGTGCAATTTTTCCCTTTCCTACGTATATTATTTACGTATTTATATACATCAACGTCCATAAATACGCCAGCACACGTTTGGAAGAATGAGATAAACCCGTCAAATTATTGCAAAATTATTAAAATTCTTTTGAAATTCATTACCATCTTTGGATCTTTGAATTGTATCGTAATAAAAATCACATTCTTATTCTTATTTCTCATAATTATTCTTAGTAATATTAAGTGTACTCTTCCTTTAAATCTACCTTATTCCTGTTTCCACTGTCTTGATTAATTTTGCACACTGTATGTATCATTACATTTTCTTATATTTTCTACGTATATCGTTATTTAATCGTATGTAAATGATACTACAAGTTAGAGTGACATTTTAGGCTATTGAATTTTGTCTACATTTTTTCCAATGGGTTTCAATTAAAAGAGGTAATTAAAAAAAAAGGTGTAGTTAACGAATAAGGCACATGCATACGTTAGATACTCTATGTTAAGACAATTTTTTTTATATTCATATATATTTATATTCATATTTTTTTATATTCATATATATTCATATATATTTAATTGTATGTAAATAATACTACAAGTTAGATTGAGATTTTAGGCTATTGAATTTTGTCTACATTTTTTCCAATGGGATTTCGATTAAAAGTGGTAATTAAAAAAAGAAGACTGTAGTTAACGAATAAGGCACATGCATACGTTAGATACTCTATGTTAAGACAATTTTTTTTATATTCATATATATTTATATTCATATTTTTTTATATTCATATATATTCATATATATTTAATTGTATGTAAATAATACTACAAATTAGATTGAGATTTTAGGCTATTGAATTTTGTCTACATTTTTTCTAATGGGATTTCGATTAAAAGAGGTAATTAAAAAAAGAAGACTGTAGTTAACGAATAAGGCACTTGCATACGTTAGATACTCTATGTTAAGACAATTTTTTTTATATTCATATATCGCCCGTGTATTTTATGTAACACATGTTCTATTTCTTTCAATGTATTCTTTTCACTGTAAATAAATTATAATTATAACAGCAGAACCGTACGAGAAAATTACATCAAAGTAACTTTCAAACGAAAGAAAGAAGAACATCGGTCGGTGCTGCTACGTCCATTAAGGCATTTGTACATTGCAAATGCAAAGCACAACGTAACGTAAAGCGATACTTTTACGGTATTCGTAAACATTTGCAAATAGCCGAACGGGAAATGTGTAAACGAGATCCTGTTTAATCAACTATGTATGTATGCTTCGTGCTTATTAAGTTTGGATTATTCGTTTGGATTATTTGCATATTGATTGATAATTCTCATAAAAGAAATAACCACCATTTATAACTAGATATTTTTCCCCGTTGACAACTATCTTCAAGTTTTTGTACAGTTGTACATGAAGGGACATAAATTAGACATTTCGACAAAAAACATATAGTTTCATCGTTCAAGGTAAACTACTATTGCATTTCTATAGGAATTGCAATTCAATTCCTCTGTTAGTAATAAAAATAGAAAAAAAATGTGATCAAGAGTAATATCTTTGATATTTCTAAGTCGATCTTTCATTGCGTAAAATATCTTGTACGATATTGCATGCTATATAAAATACAGTTATTTATCCGATGAAATGTAAATGTAACGTAATCGTATAGCAGAAAAGAAAGACGCATATTTTATACGTTCTAAATTTAAATGCTGTCCTGTCTCTGTGCTTTCTTTTTCTCAAATAAACACAGTTTGCACATACGTGTACACGCACATATCGATGTCTTTTACACCATGAGATAGCCACACAGCCATCGAACAAACTCAGTCATGCTCCGTTTACTTCGGGTCAACAAGGAGGCCACCATATGTAAGTAGAACTGTCTGCTTCTTACGCGTCGTGCACACTATATTTGCTTTTCTATAACTTTATTTAATAAATAATTTCATTTAACCCTTCGTTGTGGTGTACCTTTCTGCAAGAAAAAAGACTGCAAGTGTCTTGTCTATTATATATTCGTGCAATAAAAATGAATATGCACGTTTAAACGTGCAATTCTTTTTACACTGCGTGTTACTTGTTGTGGATTTCGCTTCATGGTATACGTTATGTTTATATGTATATGTGATATTTGTAATCTGTACTTTGAAATAATTTATTTTAAAATTGAAAATTGAAATAATGTTTGCCTTTATTTCATGAATTTAATACGATGTACGAGATATTTTAAAAAGTATGTATATCTACGTATATAATAAATAATGGAAGAAAAGAAGAAGAATTTTCTTAACATATTCTTTTTACACTGCGTGTTACTTGTTGTGGATTTCGCTTCATGGTATACGTTATGTTTATATGTATATATAATATTTGTAATCTGTATTTTGAAATAATTTATTTTAAAATTGAAAATTGAAATAATTTTTGCCTTTATTTCATGAATTTAATACGATGTACGAGATATCTTAAAAAGTATGTATATCTACGTATATAATAAATAATGGAAGAAAAGAAGAAGAATTTTCTTAACATATTCTTTTTACACTGCGTGTTACTTGTTGTGGATTTCGCTTCATGGTATACGTTATGTTTATATGTATATATAATATTTGTAATCTGTACTTTGAAATAATTTATTTTAAAATTGAAAATTGAAATAACTTTTGCCTTTATTTCATGAATTTAATACGATGTACGAGATATCTTAAAAAGTATGTATATCTACGTATATAATAAATAATGGAAGAAAAGAAGAAGAATTTTCTTAACATATTAATTAACCCTAAACAAAGAAAAATGGAATAAAATATTATCAATGAAGTTCAGCGTAAGACCACGCTAAAAAGGAAGTTGTTCTTCATGTTAGTCACGCGTTTGACGTATATATATTCATCAGTGATATGTGAAGATCTTACACGAATGTCTAGCAATCGGAAAGTAAAGACAATGGCCTCCGCTCGCGCACTGCTCTCTTCCGGAGACAGGGTTAACAGCCTTTGCCACTAGTTCATCCTTTTATGATCATACACGCGTATTCTATTCGATATGCACAAGTAGCGGAAAACACGTTTGTTCAGTAGAGCAAAATTTTAAATAACGTAGTTCATCGTAGTTCATCGTGTGTACGCGCATTCTGATACACGCGATACTCTTTGTTACATGTTCATTCACAAAAGAATTACGTTTACAGTTAGACCTGGAATAGTCAACGTTTATTAACTAGATGGTAAAGTTATTAATCTAAATTTAACTGAAATGTACGTTCAAAGTGGAGCGAAAAGTGAATGACCTCTTAATTAATCCTTATCGTTTTTATCTCCATAGATTAATATCTTAAGGTTACAACTTTTTTAAAACTTTTTAGCAAATTACCAAGAAGCCAGTGGATAGCAACGCAACAAGCAGTCAAGGGGAATAGCGTTTAGATAAAAACTTTAAACGAAGATTTCTAACCGTTTGCGATCGGACGACGATACGTTTGCAGTTTAACCGTAATCATCGTGCAACATTTTATACCGCGTTATCGAGAATTTTTTTCCGATTACACAACATGCAACTAGTTGCGAAAAGAATTTATGTTGGTAAATATTTATACGAATAAAACATCTTTTTGCTTATGTTCCGTCACACTTCACATAAATTAGCGCCTACTTACGTACAATTGCGTTATCATTTTCTAGGCGATAGATATACAGGTTTTTACAGAATGTGAAATATAAAAGTAGAGACATCATCGTATGTGAAGTAGAAGTAGAAGTACATGTGAATATTATATCGTCCGAAAAGTTTCTTTCGTTTTATAAGGAAATGGTGGATGCACACATTCTCCGTTTTAAATTATTTTATCGAATTACGTATGATCCATTTTGTTCTATCAAGATAAAGATTACAACGTTCGACAGATTAGGTTTCGTATTTATATAAAGATGCGTTGTTGTAAACGACGTGTCTGTAAAAGAAAGACATTTTTCCGACAATCTAATATAAAGGATTGAATAGCGAAATACTGATCGTAAGACTAAGAATACCAAAATAAAGGGAAAGGAGAAAAGCAAAAGCAAAAGTAATTACATATAAAAGAGATAGTATTTAATATACCAACAAGTTGGCCAAACATTCGCTAAACTGAACGCCGTTCAAGGCCTACAAAGTTCCCGATACCTTATTGAGCGGTACAGTTACTTAAGTAGGCGATCTTCTAATCATTCTGACCTCTATAAACAGACAATGGTAAACCAGCTATGATTCAGAACGAAACCAGTTCGGAATCAGAAATTCCCCTGCAAAGATATACCTACATATAAAAGAAATAGGCAAAGCCAGCAATGAACAGTATTCCATATAATAACCTTAACAATTGTTACAGCATATGCAGCTAATAACATTGCTTTCGCGTGTGATTGTCGCGTCGAGCAGGCTAGCCAGTCGTAAAAGGTAAAGCGGGAGAATTTGCGACTAAGAGAGGGAGAGAGAGAGACGGAGATAGAGACAGGAAGAAAGTCGATGTTTCCTTTCTCGATAGCGAGAATTCAAACCGGTCGCCCATCGCGTTTCCAAGTTTTTGCTTGCGAGCATTCGCCGTGACCAACGGTTCATCGACGAACACGGGGCTAAACGGGTCATCTCCATTTGTCTTCACCTCGTAGCTTTTAAATTCGTCCGTAGGTCTCGGATAGAAGTCGTTTTTCTCCGGTATGACGATAATTACCAGCGACAAAGTCGTTCGAACAGCAACGAATTTGTTGCAGGATTTTCACCCATGAATCCCATGGGACTCCTCTTTTTATCTAAGTCGATAAATCCTTCGAAGGGAAGTAAAATCGATGGTAGCGAAAACCTAGGAAATCTGTTAGCACCGTTTAACGAGGAGCAATAAATCTGACTGGGCAAGTCGAGGAATATTTTTTTGGTCGTGCAGCTAGACTTTCTGGAAATGAATACAGCAAATGTGCGAGTAATGTTCGAAGGCGGAGGAAATATATTATTCTTTCGAATGGAGTGTGTAGGAACTGAACGTTTTATTTTTTACTCGTTATCCAACGATATATGTTAACAGATAATTATGATATACCTACTTTGATCAACGAAATACGTTTAAAAGCTTCTCCGACCGTTTAAAACTAGCTGAGACTCGTAGCTTCGTGAACAACATTTCTGATT
This sequence comes from Bombus affinis, assembly GCF_024516045.1. Taxonomy (NCBI): domain Eukaryota; kingdom Metazoa; phylum Arthropoda; class Insecta; order Hymenoptera; family Apidae; genus Bombus; species Bombus affinis. The sequence goes on from NC_066351.1 coordinate 9,783,578, forward strand.
TAATTCCACTGTTCGTAAAAAGATCCGCTCGATTGCCATTAGACTCAATTCCGATCGGTAGCACATCCAGACCAGTGTTAATTACCTAACTCGATAGATGAAAGAAACGCGATGCAACTTCGTCTTACGGGACTTCTCCATCTCGTATTTTCGTAGAAACGAAACGTCTGTGTGTGTATGTGTGTGTATGTTTCAACGCGAACATATAAAAGCTTTCTTCTCTACAGTTAACTTCGAACAATCAGACGCTCGAACAATTAAATCCATTGAAAATATTAATCGATTTATTATCTTAAATCGTAATGTTATTTCGAACCTAACTATTACTAAATTAACTATAACCAAACTATTGCCTCTGTATTCCTTTTCGTGAGTAGGCTAGCCACACGAATACCACGGTGGCATTCGACTATTTACTTGCCCATTGACACACTTCGCAGGTGTGGCGTAATGTGGACTTGACGAACGCTCCAACTGCTGCATCGATTTCACGGTATTTCAAACTCAATATGAAATTCATAAGATCGCTCGAAGGAGGGGCAAGATGTTCCATTAGCATCAAACGAATGCTATATTCGGATAAAAATGATGGCTGAGGAATGAGTTTCGAGCGTTGATGTAATAATTCTGCATGGTGTAAATCTAATTGGAAGCAGCGAATAATCGGTCTAGTGTAGCTTATTTTTCATACATATACAAGCCGATAAATGTACGTTTAACGATATGAAATGCATTCTCGAGTATATATATCTCCAGATATTACGTACTTTTACAGAGGTGTAATTTAATTAACGACAAATATATGGGTTCTTGTGTCTGGTTTTATATCTTTTACGATATTGCGGAGCTAAGATTTTACTGGAAGTACAAATAGCTTTCGATAAAAGTACTGATTATCGTGAAAGGTATACGTTAGATGAAAACATGTAATAAGCAAAATGAGAAAGCAACGTATGAGATGGAGAAAGAGCATCGGTAAAGATAATTGTAGCGAGAAATGGTAAAGAAATAAAAGAAGATTAAAGATAATCGATACGTAACGTGTAAAACAGATACTCGAGACTGCTTGTTAACTTTTCCATCGCGTCTTCCATACTATTCGATGAATCAACGTGTTTCGCTAAAGAGTTCGCATCTTCTGGAATAATACATTTCGTAACTTTTAAAGTTTTGTATTCGCATTTACGTGGAATCTACATTATTCATTAATCGATTCGTAAAACCGAAAATCTTGTAATCCCCTCTTCGTAAATAGCCATCCTCGAATCTACTGTTTTAAAGAGAAAGTCGTAGATTTGCATTTTTCGTCAACATCGGAATCTTTATTTGCCGAGTAACGTTACCTACCGATTAAATAACCCAATACCATTTATTAAAATTTTCTGAGTGACTAACGGTTGCTGTCGAAAGTCTACACCAGATCCAAACAGGATCTTCGCGACGAAATGGATGACGGTCCAACAAAGAAATTCACCAGCCACTCTGAACGATTTAAAACGATGAAATATTCTTGAAGCTATGGAATCTCGATAAGTTTTCAAATATTCTTCAAGCAAACCATTAGTCGTGAATTTAGAGAAGTTGTGACGAGTCTGTCTCTGTGCTGATACAGATAATTTTGATAATTTTAGCTTTGACTATCTATGTAGTGTAAAAGTTTCTTTCTCCAAAGAAAGTTCCCGAGGAGTTACATCCATCGAGTGGCTGACACAGGTACAAGGCATGAAAAGAGAAACGATCGCGGATGAAAAACACTTTGATTGATAGGGGAGATTATCTAACTGAAAAAGGTAATAGAAAATGGCAACTAACGATAGCAATTAGTCATTGTATTTATACAGATCAATTAAGTTTAATAATATTTTGAATCGTTCAAGCGCAAAGAACTGCTATCGCAAATAATTTACGCGTATTATACTATGGTTGGTATCGAGCATTATCGAGATACACGTTCATCGAAAGAATCATTCGAATAAAATTTTTAGTTTGCCTGTTACTTACTTTTGTTGCTTTATCTTAAATAACGCTGTATGGATGATAATGTGTTCGAAAAGCTCGTTATTTTATTTGATTTCACCAGCAAAATATACAGATATTTATCTGCGGCACATGGAGTTTCTACTCCAAAATTTTCGATGCGTTGCTTTAGATACATTCGTTTTCATACGTCTTAACTTTCCCATTGCTTCGGTGTTTCGCAGCGTTTCAGTATCCAGTTGTTTCCAAGGTGAACATTTTACGGTAATAGATGTATTTCTTATAGAAGAAAGACAGTTATCTATTAGCGTTCCAACGGATTCATTTTCATCTTTGACGCAACCGTGATAACAGTTCGATCATTTTTTTATTCGAACGCGACAAGATGAATAGTTTTCCGATGCGGTGAAACGCGAGGACATCGAAACAAAAGTGGGAACAAGTCAACCTTCGCAACTTTCAAGGAGTGAAGGTTCAGATTAGCGGTATATTAATACCACATATAATTCTCATTCCTTCGTACACGTATCGTATGCTTAATCCAAACTCGAAAATAAAAGCTTCTCGTGTTCCATGTCACACATACATTTTGTCTCGTCAAGGTTTAATCATATAGAACAAACATATAGCACAATGTACACCGTTCCATTCGCTTAATGTTTACAGTAATTTACAAAAAACGTGCAATCTTTAATAGAATCTTCCAATTTGCGTCTAAATGCAGGTTAAAGCTGTTTCTGTTTAAAAATATGCGCGTGATTATTGAAATGCTCTATACAATCGTAATATAACGTACACGTACAAATAGGAATAAAAAAGAGAACGTTACATTAGCAGAGTACTTTGTACAAGTGAATTGATTGATATCTCGTAAAAAAGTGCCGTTAATGCTGCATTAATAAATAATAAATTGTACGCAGTAAAAATAGAAAATTAATCTTTGTACTATAAAATACCCTTTTGTGATTCAGCAACAGGCGTATCAATTTTAACGAACTTTATATATTTTCCTATTTTTATTCGCGAATAACTAGTGACGATTAAATCTCTCACTTGTTTCGTACCACGTTTCGGGAAATGCTTATCGTCAGAAAAAAGATGCGATTCGTCATTTTCATCACGCGCTGCCGTTCTCTCGTTGTGACTCGTTGATCGGGCAAGCTGCTTTAACAGGACGCTTCGCTATTACCATGCTGCTGCAAAGCGGAGTACATACAATACACGCTGTATTATCCGTTTCCAACACAGTCGCGCATAGAATCACAAAAGGTTACTAGGTTTCACATTGCGTAATTATGTCGTCGCTCGTTCCTCCAGGAACTCGCTCTGTTCACCGTGTCTAAATTTTTGTTCGAGTTCGATTGAAACGAACGAGCGGACTCTCCGGCTTCTCGCAGAGAATTTTCCACAAAGGTGAACGCTTCACAGAAATACCACGGCCACCGGTAAACAGATGTATTATTCATGCCAAAGATCAAACGTTAAGCATTAAACGTTAATAATTTATCTTTTCCACGGTTAAAGAGGAATTGAATAGAACGGTGTGAAAACAGAGAAAACGGAGTTCACTTTCACGTGGAAATGGATCTCATACTTATTTTTTACAACGTGCGCGTTGTTCCTTTTTTCTGTTTCCTTTTTTTAAATATTCATTGACAAATATTCATAGAACGTATGATTTCGATGGCGATGCTATTTCGTTGCTCGTTTCGAATTGAGAAATCGTTGCTTCAAAATAGTTTTTGATCCAACGAATGATAATAGTGTTTCGGGGTCATATGTTCCACGTGATCAGCTTCTGAAAGTAGCCAGACAGACGGTCATTTTTTTCGCGTACTCGCATAATATATCCAATCCTCGTGACTCTGGGAAACCTGTTTCGTCGACCTTTAAACGATAATTGCCGTTTATTGCAATTTTCGTTCGAGCTTCGAGCACCGATCGATCGTTCGTCAAATATGGAACGAAATTTTATCATTCGCTTACATCGAGCAATATCAATTTCTATTAGGATACGGGGCCTATAAATACCTCTTGCAATAGCAAAAATCTTTATTTACTTATGAAATTTTGTTTACGCGTGATCCATTGACCGAATAAACTGATCTTCTGTCCATTAAATCTGAACGCGAACATCTATTGCCACGGATGAAAGCGAGGAGAATCAAGAAACTCCTGTTGTGTGAAATCTCGTTACACGAGCTGTTCAGATAGACGAAGTTGTACTATACAATTTAACAAAACTTCAGTCTAGCTTCTATCATCCTAAAGTTATATTGGTTTGGCAACTAAGTAATTGCGGATTTTGTCAATACCACCTAATGACAAAATCCGTAATCAATTAGTTGCCAACCCAATATAACTTTAGGATGATAGAATAGCTTGGCTTATCAGTTGCGAATTTACGTATATTTAAGATCTGAGACATTCGAGAAATAATGAAATAAAACATAGCAGGTGGCTCTTTGTTCGCCGGAAAGTGAAAGAGAAAAGAAATCGAGTCAGAGGTATGGAGGCGATCGAAGAACACCGGAAACCACCGTTAAGACGATTTTCAAGCGTTCGTCGCGTGTTCGCGTTTCCGGGCGGAGAACGTTCGACCTCTTTCTTCTTTTGGCCACAGCTGTAACGTGTAATTACGCTCAATTCGGATTTTCACGTCCCTTTCGTGCCTGCGCGCCTCTCGAAACACGAGAAAGAGCGCGCGCACTCTCGCCAGAATTCGAATCCTCTTCCCACTGTGTTTACTTTCTACGAAAACAATCAGAGGGAATTTTGCCGCGATGCTTTCACGATTGTCTCGCATTCTCATTGTTCCGTGTACGTCAAATCCTATTGAGTTAACATCGCGCTGTCCGCAGCAAACTAACGGCAAGCTTTTTAACTTCTTTGCGCCTTTCCGTGTGAAGACAATTATCGTGCGCGCATCTTGCCCTGCTCGATCCATGACGACTTTATGGGATCTTTCGATCCCTCTCGTCTGTATATGTGCGAGTCGACTCGGCGTTACACGCGAGAAATGCATCGTATATGCGCGCGAGTATTCCGCTATTTGTTTGCCACAGACGTCTAACGTTTCGTAAGTCTATCCTCTGTGATTTTTGACTAGAACTGTATTTCCTTCATCTCTCGTTTCTGCGGTCGAGAATCAGAAGAATCAACGGACAAGGATGACGCAACTGGCGGTTACTCATCTTCAATTCTATCGTCTTATGGTAGAAAGACCGTTATAAATTTTCTAAACTATACGTCCTCCTTGCCAAACGGTAATCTGAACTGCAGAAAAATTCATTGTCAACATAGTCTGGCATTTTTGCCTTATCTTATCGCGGTCGATGAATATTACGAAGCATATTGGAAACAGATATACCGTGAGAAATAGAAGCATTGTTGCGGCTGGCTTATCGTAGAAATAACTTTTTCTGTTACTAAATATATGCCATACGTGTAACTGGATATTACACGCAAACACTCGCACTAGCAACAAGTGTACAGGAACAAAAATAAAGCCAGAAATATCGTGTAACGTTAAAAGAGTATCTGAAAGAAATTTTGAAAAGAAATTTTGTAAATATAATAGAAGATATATAAATCAGGAAATCTTTTATGAATCTAAATTATACGGTACGATGAATATAATGTAAAGTTGCTTTAAGTTTTGTTAAATTAGAATCGTAAATAAATTCAACGCGTCGTGCATCGGAATAACTTGGTCGATATTATTAACGAGCAAAATCGAAAGTATAATGTAAGAAGTATACTTAAATATATTTTAACACGAAGAGATACACGCATACGTTTTTAAAGATACACGATAACGCGAACCAGGCAAGAAAGTTGAATTATTCAAGCATTTCCATCGGAAAAGGTGCAATTATATTTTCTAACTATCTGGTTGCATCTGGTCGGCTAGTTCGTTAAGAGAATTAATTAAGTACATTTCCTTAAATAAATTAAACAATAAAGCACTGACGAAAGTAAGCTTTCTCCTCTATTTTCATCCTTATGGTTGCTTTATTCCTAAAGAGATATTCGATAACTCGAGTGGTTCTGAGGCGTAACCACGGTAGACATTTAATTTTAAGAAGAAAAACCACTGTAGACCTATGTAGAATGAAAGAAACCTTTCCTTTCGCTCGACTAACTTCGAGCGGTAAATCGTTCCGATCCAATAAATAGGAAAAGAATATCGCTGTGCATAATTTTTCCCATTCAAGCGAATCGGTTCTGCCAGCTCGGTCGATCGCTGTAGCTCGATCTCATCGAAAATCCTTATCCCTCCAACGTGCAATTTCTCGTGTCACTTGTGACGAGTCGCGAGTCTTACTATTTGTGTCTACAAAGCGGCACAAAAAGTTCCTACGCTGTAAGGTAAATAATACCAAACGTAAAATGAAACGAAATTATTCCACATATTCTGTGTATTCTTCAATACGAACGTACAGAATAAGCGTTAAAAAAAAAAAAGTAAAAGAATAAAATGAGTTTGAAAAAACGAGAGAATAAAAAGTAACACGTGCGATAAGAACATCCATCAAAATGTCCTAACAGAAAGAGGTTCATCTCGTATTTGCTATTTTTTTTTAGGTCAGTTTGTTTACCCAAAGGCTACTTATAACCTCGACTACGATTTACATACGGATACCTTTTCCAGAATACTAATGTACTGTATTCTTCGGAAGTACCAGTTCTTCGTCATGCACCTTTCGGTTGGACCTAAAAAATACCCAACCTTGGCTGCTTTCACGTGAATAAGAATCGACCACGGGAAAATCAGAGATTTCTACTCGAATACCGTATGCCTCGTGCAGACGCGCAAGATAAACGCGTAGCTCGTAGACAGGTCGCCGAAGAACTGTTACGGCAACGTTTGTTCAAGCAAGACGAAAAAACCCGAGCCAAAGGGGGTTAAGTTAAACCGTTGACACGTGATATTCCAGTTCGACTGCGACGCAATAGTATCCGAAATTAACAAGAACGATTCGACGTGGTTTTCAAATGGGAACACGTAGTGTAGGTCTGAACGGGCAATTTATTCCTATCACGAATCCTGACGGCGGAGGTCAATCCACTTGGAGTCAGGATACTTACTCAAACTGGACTTACTGGATATCGTGGAATCGATGATACCGAAGGTTGTGGATGCGATTCACGGAAACCGATCGCGAGATATTTCGTTAGTTATGGTCTCGAACGAAACAAATCGAACGAATCGAACTGCTCTGAATGTGCTATGGGAAACTGTTAACCGAAGGCCTAACAGTTCTTCGACCTTCTAAAACTGTCCAACTTGAGATGGTCGAGAAACGTTTGCGGTTCGATCTGATGGATCTTAAAACGTCGGAATTGCTTGCAGGTAAGCTGAAGCGGCAAATTGTTCGCGAATCGGCTAAGAAGTTAACTACCAAGGCAGACAAAAATTGCTTTCGTTTGATCTTTTTCTTTTTTTTTTTCCTTTTTTTTCTTCTTCTTCTTCTTCTTTATGCGTTATTAACGCTTAGGGTGATCGAGAAGAATGTCGAGATTGCGTTGGTAACAGAGTAATAACGAATGGAAAATTTGCAGACGACCTCGTTAAATGTTCGTCGCGGATTCCAAGTCAATTCTCACACTACGACTCACACTAAACCGCCGTTGAAACGCGGTAATTTGTTTTAACCCGTTAACCCCTTATTCCTTTTACGATTACTAGATCGGTGGATTTACCAAAGGAAGAGCACTCGTCCGCCAGTTTTAATTGAATTGCTGGAGAAGGATTTATCGTATAAGATTCTATGTATTGTATATACATGTAAATATATTCCTTGCACTTGCATATCTCGTAGGATATTTAATAGTTGTACGATTATTTTCATTATGAAATACATTTTTGAATATCTTCTTTGGTAAGATAAAGCTCGCAGAAATGTCTCTTTTGAAAAACATCATATATCTTCTTGTATCTTTTTCTCTGGTATTTTATTTATCAGATGAAATTTCTAAGCAATGACGTGAGATGTTTGTATTGTTTTAAACAACAGAATAAAATGACAAAATATATACAGCTATATATTCTTTGAGTAATCAGAAAACTAATATTCTACGATTTAGGAATAATAATTATTATAAAAAATGGTTTGGTTTCAGGATAATAGTAAGCCAGTAGAATGCAATAAAGTTTGAAAAATACGAGCAGCTACGTATCTTCCATTATGTGGTAAAGATTGAATACTATATATAGTTTGACGAAAAAAATAACAACTATCCTTTTTTAAGACAGACCATAAATTTATATAATTTCAGTATTTTTATTGAATTTACGTGAATCATAAAAATGTTTCTGACAGATGCATATTATGTACCGTGCAGGAAAACGTTGCATATTAAATAATCATAGTAAGTCACTCTATGGCTCAAATGAAATATTCTTGGCGCAGATGGGCTTATTACCAAAGAATTCGATAATTTTTCAGCGATTATGTAATTTGCGACAAATCTTACTTAATGTTACAAAACAGTCCGGGACGTTCTTTTGAAATATCGCCACAAGCGGCATTATAGCTGAATTACAACAATTATGTTTCGCGTGTTTGGTATATCCTCCTTTTCTATTAAAAATCTGGATAGAAGAAAATAACACTCGTAAGTACCGAGACAGGATCGATGAGTTAACAACTTCAACGAAGGTTTCTTCGTTTGTACTCACGTAATAGTACACGTGATCATTATCTATGATCTAAAGAAAAAAATAAAGGATATACAGAAAATCCGTAAACGCTTGAATACTGTTTTCCGCTTGGGAAAAGATTACTGTTGCTCCATCGCGTGAACCAGTATTAATAAATAAAAGGACATAGAGAATCCAGCATAACCTATTAAGCTACTTTGAATATCTAAAATAGAAAAATACACGTTGATATTACGTCAGTATTTATCTATAGTGTTACTGAGGATAAAAATATACTTTGAACAAAGTTATTTCCGGGAAATTGAAACGTTAATTTTTTCCTATTCTAATATCAAAACAATTATTTTTTATTTGTGCTCGTTCCTCGCTCTGTTTTTGTAGAATGAGAATTATTCAAGAAGAACTAATGATAGGAAATTAATTAAGGTAGAAAAAATGACAAGTTAATTAATTTAGTCTATAAATTTCAGATCGAATACCCAAGACTAAATATTTAAGAAATGAAAAAATATATTTCTTTATGTATTTCACCTTGTTTTTTTTTGATATTCCTTTTTGGGTTAAACTATAGTCGAAGCCACGTGATTCTACCTTGTTCGAAATACCAAAAGGTAGCAGTGAAACAAGCGACCGCGTTTCTCCGCGTTGAAGGAATGCATGCAAAATGACCGACATAAGAGTTTACTTATCACCTGAGCGTTAAAATGTAAAATTTCAGCACATAGTGTTGTTTCCTTTAGGCATTTTTAAGACGACGATGTTATTAAAAACTGCATAATATTTCGTAATTATATAATAAAGATAAAATGCATTTTTGAAAGATATAAATGTTAAGCATTAATCGATACTTTTTAATAATCATTATTGCAATCGTTTTTACTTAACAGCGACATAAAATTGAATCTATAGTAGATATTTCATTTCTTCTTAGTCGACGTCGATCTTTGCCATCAATTATTTATGCTATGATGATGAAAGAATATTTTAGATACTTTTTTAACGTACAGACATTTAAAGGTCAATGGTCCACAGGTTCGTTAATGTAAGTCGGTTATTAAGTAACGTTTACAAATCAACACAAAAGCCACTCAAATTTGAAAAGATTCTTTTCTTAATTGTACTTTCTTCATGATGAACGCATCGTATAGTCAAGTATAGTGTAAGCAACAAGAGTACATTTCTACAGTCATTTATTTTCTTTTGTAAAGGATTTCAGTGTAATAAACGCAAACTGCTTAGAAGGACAAAATTAATTTTTCTACGTTTGAATAAGAGTTTTTAACCAGTAAACTCTAAACATTCACACTATATAACGTTTCATAATAATTCCTATTTATACAAATATATAATTTATCTTTATTTTTATATAAATTTTATAGAAATCATTTATACTATTTAATTTAATTATTAAATTACATAAATTCATACATTATTTCTTGAAAAACTTTCCTATCTAACTTTAAAATCTCTCTTGGTGATCACATAGTCGAGCGACTAGAGTCCTTCAAATGTTTCGACAATTAACCTCAAATCCTACTATATTTGCAATGAAACGTCCAAACACTTGCGGTTTTTTAAGAATTAGGTTATACTCTATATAGACAATCTAATTGTATATAGTAATCATAGTATCATTAATATGAATAATTTCTCCAAATGGACTGTTTCTTTGCCTCTTATGTCATCTTTAGACATATTTTTTTATGCGTATCTGTCGTTCGCTGAGAACTAATTATTTTATCTATTACATTATGTATAATGGGTTTATTTATTCATTAGTAATAATAATAATAATAATAATAATGATAGTAATCGTAACAATCGTCTTACGCTATACTTGACATTTCTGCACAACTACGTCCTCTCAAAATATCAGAATATTCTAGGATTTTTATGTCTGTTATTTCCAATATCGATAAACTCTCCACATACTCATTTCTTGGCACGATCAATGACGAATCCTGCATACATACACGTTAAACGACAGAGACGCGAAACGAGACCACGAGGAAAGCAGCCGAGGTGAGAGATAAAAGCGGAAGCGGAGTGATAAGAAGAAGCTGGACTTACCGCGGCTGCCACCTAATCCGTTCACGATCGTATCCAGAGTGTCATGGCACAACGATACAACAATATAATCAGCCGCGCACACTGGCGAACCGGCTTGAAAAAGAAACCACCGTCAAAAAAACTTTGAAAACAGAACTTCACTGACAGTTTATTTCCACACTGTTTTGCATATATGTACTCTAGAAGACAGACAGCTGTGGTCCACGGTTACATGTCGCACTGTCGCACGCGTGCACCGGGCCTAAAATTCGTAGATTAGCTCCGATTGGCTGGCGGACCTCGATCGCCAAGTGGCAATCGAACGAAATCGATTCACCTCGAAATCGAATGGATCGAGATTACATATGAAACGAAGCGAGCATGCCGAACGTCGCCGGCCAAGTGAGAGGCTAGCGGCACTACCGACCAACCAATGTGACGTCAGAGTGCCTCCTCTCTTTTTGCCATTCCATGGCGAGCGCCGCGAGAAAGGTGCCTGTACAACTTCGTATTCCCTTCTCTTCTGTCCTTGTTTGCGAGGAGCACCGAGGAGACCTTAAGGATACCTCGCTACCAGCGAATATTTTCATCGAAATTCTTTGGACGAATTACCTTTACAACCGTACTCGACAGGGACCATCCGCGAAATAATATCTCGAAGAGAGAAGCTGAGAGAACCCTATATACCGGTGGCAAAAGGCGGAAAACATGAACGATGGTTAAAACGTTTGTCGAATCGACTAGTGAATTGCACGAGGCTTTTGGTCAAGCGTGAAAACGTGAAATTGGTACACTTAAATGGTCCACTAACCAGTGCTGGAAATAGAAGAGACTGACAATGAGATTGAAAAATTGAATAAGGCAACTCTAGAAATATCGCATCGAACTGTATAATTGTATTTTAATATAATCGATAATCGTTTTTCAAATTTATATAACTTTTATATTCCTTATACATATCACGAAGGGTATTATATTACATGAAATGTGAAGCTAATTTCGGTCATATGTTATGTAGAAAGGAAGGTAATGTTAGTTTTAGTAATTGAAGAAAATTGCAGTCTTGCTTTTCCCTCGTTATCCGTTCAATAAACTTGTCGCGCGTATGTATTTTATATAGCCGATGAAGTTTTAGACACAAACTAGTTGATGAAGTGTATTCAAGCGTTACTATATTAGATTGGTTGAGTAACAGACATTTTTTTTAGTTTTTCAATATATCTTAGCTTAAATGTTAAAACGCAAGAATACTGTTGCCAACGAAGTGTATTTATTTATCTTGACAAAATTAAAAATATTACTTACAACGTTACTCAAAACAGTTCATCCTCATAAATTTCCAAACCACGAAATTTTTCAAAAGATTATAATTATTAATTCTCGCAGATTTCATTATACAATGAAATTAAATAAATAATGAATAAAGAAGAAAATTAAAGGCGTTTCGCATTTTCTTAAACTTATGGCGGATGTAAAACTTGTCAAATGTATTTAAAAATCCGTAAATAACAGTCTCTCATACATACGTGGTTCTTGTAAACTGTATATCGACGTAGATGTCATTATTTACGTAGAAATTGACTTTCACTGAATAAAGCTACTTTTTAGGTAACAATCATATAGTTAAAGTGAACCAAGACCAATGTTACGCTTGGTTCACTGAGCCATTCAATTACGTACGGGAAAAAAGAGGTACATACATATAGAGAATATAGCAGACGTCTGATTATCCGCAACGAATGTGAAATAGATCTTACAGATACATAAAATTATGAATTTTTCAGGGCAAGGTGAAAAAACTACAGGTGTCCATTGAACAGTTACAAAAATATCAGTATATATATAGTCATAAAATTGCATATTTATTTCCTTCCTTTCCCCAGCAAGCGCTGAACGAACGTATACAAATATCGACTAAAGAGAAAGATATCCTTTTTAATTTAAATATAACTGTTTTTTTATAATTTATACATGCCATTATATACAATAATGTGGTTCTGCTTGAAAAATATTTTTCAACACAACGTAATAATACGTGAAGTTTCGAAGATGACTTACCTTATAAATACATAACAAATTCCTTTACTTTAAAAAAATGATCGGCACTAATATAATTTGCCAAACCTTTTATAATTACTGCCAAACTTTTTATAATTACCAATGTTCATAAAAATTCAAATAATTTACTTTACAAACATATTCAGACGTGAAAAGTAAATTAAAAATACGTTAAATGACATTTATACTTACAGAATTTACCAACAGCTGTTAAGGAAGGGAGTCCGCGCTTCTACAAAGCGATTCTTTTATTTAGGTCAAATTCCATCCTACAGGAATCTCTCTTAACTCGACCGTCCTATTTTTGCTGCACGTTGTAGTTGCCCTTCAGTACGCCAGGTGTAGCAGTCATCAGGGTAAACATAGTCGCAGAATCCTTGGAATAAATGAATACTAACTATCTCTCATCGAGGCTGGATAACGCTTGAAACGTGACATTTCCAAACGAGCCGGGCATGATCTTGTTTTTCTTGAAAAGGTTCGGTCATGTCACCCGTTACATGACACCGTACGCGCTCCTCGAACACAGCGCAAAGCGAAGACCGAGCACTTTCACATGGAGGCCGCGTTAGTAAATATCATGGCCATATTTTCTATCTGCTCGTCTTTATCTCGCCTGTTCTCGTCGCGAGAAGCACGCCTATCTCTTTCTGCTTCGCAATAATCGAGTGTGGGTCATTACACGTTCTTGTCTCCTTATTTATTCGTCGTCGATGCCGCCACTTGTCGAAAACATGTCGCACTAACCAAGTCCTCCGATTTTCCATCGTAAACGTTCCTCCGGCTACAATCTGCACGGTGTATCGCGTTCCACTGTCTCAATTATCGCACTCGATTACATAAAACTCTGATATAATTTTTGTGTCACGGTCCCATTTTCGAATAATTCCTTTGAATCTCCTCGTTGTCATCGAGAGATATTAATGCACAAAATAAAGAAGCAAGCAAAGATACACAAAGATATGAACCGTTTCGGTACTAATTGATTTCCGTGCCACGTATCAACTTATGGCCGTATACAACCGTCTGTCAGCGGTGCGAAATTGTGGCCGTTTCTTCAATTTAAACGTTTTGTTAATCGTCGTTCCTTCCAAATTTTTGCACAAATAACGATACTCTAAATAAAAACTGTGGGAATTTTGAAAAAATTGTCCCAATTGCGAGCTATCTGATTCAGAGTTTCCGTAAAGATACGCATATACGGGAACGTTTAATGCGAAATAATTAGTACGCCAATGGCTTAACATCGACGAAGTGTTTAACTCTTATCACTAAAACGGCGAATATTTGTTCAATTTCGTATCTTTACGATCGTAATAAAAGGAATGGAATCTAAATAATGATTCGTTTCACCTGTTAAATATTATAATGACCACTTTAATTTCGATATTTTATATATTTTTACATATTATGAGCACGTAAGCATCCATAAATAGTAGGCAACAGCAACGGAATTTTTACAAGCATCTATCATGTATACATGTGTTCATAGGTCAAGAGAATGGATTCTGACGACTGCATATAGACATTCGTAGGGTCGAAACAATGAAAGATGAATATTATCGAGAGCGAATCGTCGCGACGGCAGGGGCAAGCCCTAATTCGAAACTCGGACGAGTTTCACCGATGGTAATTCAACGAATCCTTGCAGTTTCTAACGCTTCGCGTGATCTTCCACGAAAAGCAACGTCGATAGCCATGGAACTATCGCGAGGTGCGGAAGCAAGCCGAGTTTACGATCGCGACTTTTTCTTCGGCTTTATAGCATGGCATCCGAGTCTCGGTCAGTGGACTGGAGCCATCACGAGAGTAGAAGGAAGCCTGCCAAGGAGAACGAGAAAATTTTCCCTCAGCATCCGCGATCCTCTGTTCCCTATTTCCGATCTTATATGCTATCCGCGAGAAGAACGATCGCGTACAACAAGCGAATATTTTTTATCAGATCGGCAAGCAAATTCCTTCGTAATCTACGATACCTTAAACGTGTTCGTGGCAGAATGATCGACAATTCCTTCGGTATCTTGCACGCTGGTATTCGCGTTACGTTAGCGCTGCATTAAAGTGACGTAACATTTATGCAAGTTATTTGTCGGAATGATATTTTTAGTTACGAAGCGTTCGCTCGTGAAACGTCGACCTTTCCAGTCAGGACGAACGCTTTGTAAACTACCGACATTAATCATCGCGCGTACAGGCTGTTTCAAAAGAACGATCCAGATCGATCTGTCGGTTGATACGTTCAATAGATTTAAAACAAATTACTCGATGAATTAATCTGGGCACTTTGTCGAGTTTAGCGAATGCTTTTTATTCAGCGAATGCAACCTTTCATATTTGCACGACAATTCATAATAATGTCATAATTTTTCTCCAGTCTCGTCAAGTACACAGCGGAATTTAATATGAATTACTGAAAATTTGTTATGAACTGTTTTGAATAATTTAAAATATGTTCCTAGAAGAAAGTGGTTGCCTGCCACAGCCACGTTTGTTCAAAGCAAGCGTTCGAAGTGAAAACCGTTCGTTCCGATAAATTCGAACGTACCTTCTCACGATTTTTTCTCATTATTTTCTTCGCTCTCTACTGCCAAGAATGCAAAGGAAATTAATCGGCAAGTAGATATATTTATTCCATGGTGGCGTATTAGTTATCGAGACACTGAACTCTTAAGATAAATAATATTGGGTTGGCAACTAAGTGATTACGGATTTTGTCAATACCACCACTTTTTTCCGCGAAGAGGGGAAAATGCTATTACGCATATCCAGTAATGTGTTACTGGGTTATATGGAAGCTGGTAGATGGCACTAAAAGTACCTCCTTTACCATCCCTTTAACCTCACAAGCGCCAACCCCCGAATCGCCTTATGGCATTACTTCAGGGTTGGCCTTATTTAGTAACGCTCCTGTTCAAGACTGCCACCTAATGACAAAATTCGCAACCACTTAGTTGCCAACCAAATACATATGCAGCATAATGTACTTACATATTTATAACGATGTCATAATTAAAAAAATAATTGCATATTTTAGAAATATTTATTATTTCAATTCTTACATTAAACGCAACAATTTTGTCACATTTCTGCAGTGTCTGTCAATAATTATTTCTTTTTAAATAAATCATAACGGGCCTGAATAGAAACTAGTTTTACGTAGTATCTGTTTTATAATAAATATACATATGAGATGGACTAAACGTGTAGGTTTGTTTGATAAAGAAACGAACGGATGAATTTGTAATAGTTAGTTGTATTAAAATCAGTACAAGTACAAGAGATAGTGTATGTCAGTTATAATCGTCGTTCACTTAACGTTATTATGCCAACCGAAAAAAAAATAATAATATCCTAGGGAATACGTTTATACGTTTATATTGGCGGACGTTACGACAAAAAGTTAACCTTCTTATGTAACTCCGGCTGAAGATTACAAGAAACGGCAATAACAATTTGTTCTAAATTTATTTGCCTTTAGATTTTGTAAACCGAAACAATCGTTAATATCCAAAGGTACAATAATATGTTTCTCTCTCAGACTGGAATTTTCCGTTTCCATTTGAACTTTTTTCGATATATAAAAAATAGCCACTTTTTGTTCTTTGTATCAATATTCGAAGTTTATATCAGAAAGGTATCTGTGATCAAAGTTTATATACATCATTTCATATTCTTGCTATTGTTCGTATATATTCGTACACTTGTGCAACAACTTATATAAATAAAAATAATTTATATAAATTTATAGGAAAGTATTTGTCAACTGTACGATGATAAAGCTATAAATAGAAGAATAGATTTCGTTTGAAAATTAACTTGCATGGGGACAATGCACGGATAAAGTTCGGTCGGCTCTCATCACTAATAGCCCTTCCTTAAGATATTTGCAATATAATTATAATTATATCTGATATTGTGTTCGGCCTGGCAGTCTTACAAATATACTTTTACTCAGGTATCGTTAATCCATTCGTTATTATAGTCCCTTCGTCATTTACAAATAAAGATTTTTATTTCGTTACCCTAACTCGTAAATCAATCTTATTCACAACGAGGATTACTGTATCGTTCATTTATTTTAAATTTCTTCAAATTTGACAATAGCCAGTATTTCTAGCTTATGCCTGCTATTAATAATCCATCGCGACCTCAAAATACCTACAGTCAAAGAAAGATGCCTGCTATAAGATTCCTTTATTTCAGTCGTTTTCCTGCCATTATAAAGCATATCATAAAGAATATAACCTAGCAAACGCGAGGATGGTACCCCGCTGGGGGTAGCCACAAATATGTTAATATAACTGTTAAAAAATTCTACCAAATGTCCAAATTGGACAAATTGTGAATTTCAATAAATAAATAATAAAAAAAAAAAATGTATAAAGCATGTAGTGAAACCAGGATCGACGCAAGGCAGGTTCGGACCAACGTTTTGAGAGACCCCGTGGCCTACGAAAATTACTCAATTAAAAAACACCGATTTTGATTAATTTTTTACAGAATGATGATACCATTAACAAATGCGAGACATTATTTTAGTAGCGATGATTCAGTTTAAAGGAGTGACAAAAATCATCAAAGTTCAATGTAACTGCATAAAGTCCACATATCCTGGAAACTATTAGGTTATCCGAGAAGTTTCTTTCGTTTTATGAGGAAATAATAGACGCACAACGTTTTTTGTTTTATATTATTTTATCGAATTACATACGACCCATTTTGTTCTGTTGAGATAAACACCGCGACATTTCACAGACTTGGTTTCACGTTTATATGAAGGTGCACTGTTGTAAAAAACACGCTTACGAAAGAAACACACTTTTCGGATAACCTAATACTTTAGACAAAAATCCGGGCGCTTTCAGAGAAATGTACTTTTTACAGAAATTAAACTACATCAATAGCTTTTTTGCAAAAGTCATACATGATTGCAGATTTTGTACTTTCATTGAATTTTTTGCCCCTTGAAAGCGAATTATGCATGCGAAAAAATATTATTTCGATTTGTTTAAAAAACTGTTTATAAAGAATATATAATATGTAACAGCATTTGTAAATAAATAATTTCTCGTTGTGAAACTTAATTGTAGAATTTGAATGTGTATTCGGGCCCTGCAAAAGTCCTGCAAGGGTCCTGGGTGAATCATTCCAGCTGCAGTAAAATTGACTCGCATCCTATTCCTTTGTGCCGCCAATATATTCTCAACATTGTATATTAGTATTTCTCATTTTTCAAATGCGCTTCCTTTTTCATTGTTGAAACGAAAATTCCGGGCAATATTTGCGTAGCCTGCTGAAAATTTACAAAAATACATAGTTAACTCGAGTAAACTGAACCTTCTTTGCATTCCTAGGCATTGCTAATCGTCTGAAATTACCATATATTTTGAATTATCTGACCGTTCTGTTTTTCTTTCGGATAAATGAACACTACCTCATTTTACGACATATCCTAAAATCTCAATACAAGTTCGTAAGAAAGTGCTTCTTCCTATTCTTAGGCATTGCTAATCGTCTGAAACCGCTGTTTTTAATCAGCTGACCTTTACATTTTTCTTTCAGAAAAATGACCACTACCTCATTTTACGACATACCCTAAACCTCAATACAGTTTGTAAGAAACAGTGCTTCTTTCAGTTTATTATGAGATTATTTCTAAACGCTATTTCTATTACTTAAATGGACTTTTCTTTGCCTTCGGTAATAAGGCAGAATACTATTAAACATATGACAATGTCCCTTTTCAACAATTTGTAGGAATCTTTGTTAAGAAATTTCTGGGATACGTTTGCTGAGTTGCACCGGTTAAACGAAACCTACAAGAATTCACATTATCTGTCAGGTACAGTAAACTAGCTGTATTTTCAATTTTCTTTATCTATGGGTACATGGAATATCCTATTAAGTCGAGAGTGGAGAAAATCTTTGTGCCTTGTAGCTTGTCTAGCCGATCGATGTTCCACTGGAGATTGCACGACAATTTTCGATATTTTACCATAGTCTACGCATAATCACTGGATCATTTCTCTTTTTAACTACAATTATCGGACTCGCATATTCGGACAAGGAGAGCCATACGGCATAAGGTGAAAGAAGAAATCGGTAAATACGTAGAAAAATATAAGGAAAGAACGGCAACACATCGAAACTAGCTGAAGCGAGCTAAACTCTCGTAGAAAGAAAACCAAAAAGAAAACATTCTATCGATCTCACCGAAGAAATAAAATAGTCAAACTCGAAGATGGTATCCCGCTGGGGGTAGCCATCCACATGTTATTTAGCAATTAAGTTAGACAAATTTACCAAATGTCTAACTGGACAAATTGCAAAGTATAAATTAAATCGTATTCGTCGAGACTTTTGTCTCTTCTTCGCATGCGATGTTCGAACTCCTTTCGCAGCGCAGAATTCCACGAACAACTCGTACATTCGATTTCTACCACCTCATAAGATACTTTGAGCAACTCCACCTGTTTCCTCCGCGTTTAAAACGCGTCTTCTCTGCCATCGAAATTACTTGATAATTCCGCGATCCCTCAAACGATCGTTTCTGAGCGTTGTGCACTTATCATCGACGCTAAACTGCCGCTGTTACGAGATTTTTTTTTTTAAATCTTTGTTTATTAATTCCAGGTTTTTTACATATTTTTTTTTTTTTTACATGATTTTTTCCAGAATAAACGCTGAATTCTAATTGTATTGAATTCTTTTTCTTTTTTTAAGATTATTATTGTAACTTAAATTTAAGCCGCTGTTGCGCTGTGCTTATGTACGATATTTTAATTCATGTCCTGAAAGCCTGGGCGCAAAAACAGGACAGCAGCTGTTACGAGACATTCGCAGAGTCTGCATTCGTCGCGTAAGTTCAACTTCGCGACACGCTAGTTCAAGTTCGCGTTGCATAAGTTACATATCGCGGTTCATTCCCGCAATCTCTAGAATCGCGCATTCCCATCATATTTTAGTGTATATATTATACAACGTTGTACAACGTACAATGTTTGTTTCAGAGGGGGTACGTTTTTCGTAACTCGTCATCAACCTCGGCTGCGACTTAAGCGACATAATCAAACGAAAATGAAATGTCTCACTATCCGTGTAAATTGCACTTCTCATATCTGGAATATTTAGATTTCTGTTTCTTAAAACGTATGAATCGCTTAATTATTACGGACATAATATATAAGACTATTATTTCGATTTTGATTATTATTTAGTTATGATCGTAGGTATAATGTTAATGGATATACTGTTATGCAATCCTGTAGGTATAATGCTATGCAATCCTAGATTCTGCAATATTAGTTTCATGAAAT
This sequence comes from Bombus affinis, assembly GCF_024516045.1. Classification (NCBI taxonomy): domain Eukaryota; kingdom Metazoa; phylum Arthropoda; class Insecta; order Hymenoptera; family Apidae; genus Bombus; species Bombus affinis. The sequence continues at coordinate 9,803,645 of NC_066351.1, forward strand.
CTTAGAGCTGAATCACCGATATTCGGCGTACCTGTGGCATCTCCAAATGTGGCAAAGGTCAGCTAAGAATGAGCCACTGTGGGCGTCTAATGTTGAATTTTAATACATCACTGACCACGAATATCCCCGTAAATCTATGTCGCATCGATTTGGTGGAACATTTATTTTCCAGCTTGGTAAAAACATTCGAACAACGTTCCAGCATATAAAAATATTTCATGCGGCTTATATAATATTCCTTTTACATAATAACGTTCAGAAATTACCATCGATAATTCATTTACTTTAATAACGAATATTCAAATGCCTCTGTTATCTGAATTTAACGTAACCGGAAAAAAGGAAGCGTAATAGTTATTTATCAGATATACGAATCGAACGATCTTTCGAAGGAATTGCGAAAGGTTGAAAGACGAAAGAAGTAAAAGAAAGAGCTATCGAATACTGTTTACATTTTCGACGACAACGAACTGGAAATAGCAAAGTCAAGCTGTTTTTATTAAAATAGCCATTGTCGATTAAAGAGCTGCTCGTTCATCCGTTTTTGCGGTCAACGCGTGTTTTCTCGCGTTTCACAGCACCTCGTTCTTTTCCACGTAGCATAAAATCTGTGCATGCGTGAAAAATAGATGAACGGTATCTAGCAATAAGTGTAATTCACGTCATATTTTATGTCTTAGCCATGTCATTGTATCACGCCAAATAAAGCGAATCACTGAAAATTCTCAACGAGAATTGATCGTGAATATTCTAATAAATAAAGAAAAAAATATGTTATGTCAAGAACATATGACTGTAACAAATCTCACGTTATTGAAGACTACGAAACCTTTCTAATTTTAAATCTAATTAACGTCCGAATCATGTCACATTAATTTAATTGCTATTCGATAGAAACGTGACACTGAACGCCTAATCTTTCAACGATTCAACTACCAAACGCAAAACGCTCGGATTTGCATCTTTTCTCACCGTCCAACGAAGCGTTCCCTTAGGTCCCATACGTTTCGTTTGGACAGTGGCAAATTTTTGTCATCATACATGAAGCTATATATTACTAAATCATACGAAATGAAATATGTTTGGAATTGCAAAAGGCAAATTACGAGAAATGCAATCCAAGATCAAATAAAAAGTAGAAATAAACGTTAGAGGAGCAAACGAGTATAGTAAAATATTAACGATGGATTTTATATATATATAATAAAAATAATTAAAAAAGTACGAATAAATAAATTCACGTGGTCGAACGGCTGGCCTTGTTTAAATTTTATTGGAATCATTTTACAAATATCAGGTGCGATGTCGCGTGAACTTGGGGCAATTACACGGAGGGTCCGCTCCAAACGTCTATCGATTTTCATATTCAGCTGGAAAACGTGAAAATCGTGCGAGGAAGACGGGGATAAAGACAGTTGAGAATAATTAGAAAAGTCGTCGACTGACACGACCGTAGTTCATGATCTTGAGCGGCATTCTTGAGTCGTGGGAGTCATTCGCATAATTAACGCAACAAAAGAATGCAACGGTGAAAGAGAAGCTTAGAAAAAGAAGAGCACAGAGGGGCACGAGGAAGAAGGATGGAAACGACCGCGTCGGCAAAGAGACGCGAGACGAGCAAGGGAGCAGCCTTAAAGAGAAAATGGAAAAAAAAAGGAAATACGAAACGAAGACGGGATACGAGCGACATAATTAATGATTTCACCGTAATAATTAGCGTTTTCACTGATGTTGAATCGCTCGTACATCCTTCCTCGTACTATCGTGTTTACTCTCGCTTCGAGTATAACGGTAGCTGCGAAAAATTTTGCTCATTGCCTCGACATAGATCGTACGTCGTCCATATCTTCCGAAATCATTTTTCTTTCACGCAACAGTTTTCTACCACGTTACACTTACAGAATAGTAGGAAAAGGAAGCATACGTAGAAAATATAATTATGATGTTAATCTGTAGGTAATGTAAAAGAGACGGTTCAGCGAAATTTGTCTTATTATGTTCGTAAAAACTGAATATCAATTGTACAGGTAGTAAGGATCGTCGTCGAGCGACGATGAAACAAGGGAAACGTTCAAAGGTTTGTGGTATATCGTAAAATGTAAGAATGCGTAGAATGGTTGAGGATGCTTCGAGCTATGTGTAGTTTTGAATTGAATGGGCTGCCGGGTGTGAAACTTGATGAGCACATGCATATTATCGGGAGGATCTTGGCCTGGCATTTTAATTATATCGAGAATGTGTCGCATAGTACTTTCTCTCGTCGTTCTAATAATCGTTAACTTTATGTATTAGACCTTCTATGAATCACTTGGTTTTCATCGTCTAGCGATTTCAGAAACGAAATTTCACATCCGAAGAATCAACAGATGCAGAATCATCGTGAAATTCGGTCTTTGAATGGCTCGTTAAAGCTCGAAGCTGAAAATGTAAAGTAGAAATTTGATCGAAAGGAATAAATTTTAATCGACGAAGTTAACGCGATTGCAAATTAAAATGTCACAAAAGGTAAATTGGTATTTCAAGCAGCAGTTTCTTCTTATAACCGGAGGATACCGTGCGATCGAATCACCTACTTCTACGTGAAATTTCCGCAAATTTAATGATATTTCTTCTACCTTCTATCCCGAACGTAACAAACTGTAGAAACTTATTTGGATAATAATATATCTTACTTCGTAAGCGTTTTACCATCGAACAATGGAAATTAACTTTCGAAGAACTACGAAAGGAAACGGCTAAATTCGAAACAGCAGCGATTAAACCGTGGGTTAGAACAATTTTCTTAGAATGAAGAGTTACGTAAAACATCGTGCACTGTGTTCGATACACCGATGAGGTACACAGTACGAGACACTCGATGCGTGTAAAAGCGTTTTCCGCAACTGTGATCCACATTATGGAATAAAGATGGGTGCAACGTCTAACGGAATGCCGTAGATACCACCCACGACCGAGATCACTAACATTTCACATATGGCCGTTATCCAAGGGTAATTTTCGCAACGTGGGAATCCACGACCTTTTGGTTCTGCATTCGCCTCGATTGATCGCATCTGAATAGCGGGAAAAAGATATTTCGCAAAGGGGATTCCACAAGAAGGAAATCACGAGGATCAAGACGATTAAAGATCCAGTTGCTTAGATGAGTCTAAACAGTTAAAATAGTTTTAGGAGAATAATTTTAGGATAACATAAAAATATTTAAAATGCAATGGAATACAGAGTGCTCAATGACGAATTTGTTTTAGAGATGAAAAAGCTCGCTACTCTATTCGATAAAAGCATTTTTCAGATATACTGTATGTACTTTCACTCGTAAATGGAATTCATTTTTCCAGAGATATTCACATTTTGTATCAGGGACTACGCTTTATCTTGAGACAGATATGTAAAAATTGTTGTTTGAGTTTATTCATATAGATGTAAGTTGAAAATATGTACATTAAATACCGATGGTGAGGAAAAAGTATCATAATATAATAGTCAGCCCACTAACCTCACTAAAGAAATGAAATAGTCAAACTCGAAGATGCTATTCCGCTGATATTATTTAGCAATTATTTTTTATTGTATATATAATATTATTTATATATATATAATAATTATTATTTAGCACATATTATTTAGCAATTAAGCTAGAAAAATTTACCGAATGACCAGCTGGACAAATTATAAAGTACAAATTAAATAATTAAAAAAAAAAATAATAATATAATAGTAGTATTTTGCTGAGTGTATAGTGATTTAATTCTTTGATATTGAAGATGAAGGTGGAGAAAATTACAATCTTTTTTGAAAAAAGGTTATCTTACCTGTTGTGGCGTTAGAGATTCAGTCCTTCAGCGAATGAACATATTCGCGATATACCGTTCCCACTTGGCATTTTCTCGATCGAAAAGAAAACGCAATAGAACGTTTTATATAAGAAAAAATACGTCTTAATGTCACATTTTATTGCTATGCACTTTCATCGTTCCACGTATCTACTCTGCACGTAACAATCGCTTTAAACATGATCGATTGGGATTTTGCTGTAACTCCATTTAAATTATACAAGAAACGACCACAATTTACGTAATGTTTTCCCCTTAAAGCGTGCAAAAGTAACGATTATCTTCTCACAGAAACATGAGAATAAAAACGTAAACATTTACACTTATATCCGTAATTTTGTGACACAATCGTTTTCTATTCCAAATTACCAATAACGTTATTAACCCGTTCCTCGCCGTTTTACTTACTTTTTCCTTATTTATCACAGTTCAGGTAATTTTCTACTTTCTCTTTCAATTTTAACGTTTTACTATTATCGTGCTTTCAAATAATCGATACTATTTTCTTTAGATCATATCTCTAACTCATTATTATTTTATCAATTTGTTCATCTCAAATTTTTAATCACAATTATACTATACGTATGTATTCTTTCTTTTCACGTTAAACATTTATTACTCTTATTTCTCATTTGTTCGAGATTCTCTACTTTCGTCCTGTGCTTTTATTGGGTTGGCAACTAAGTAATTGCGGATTTTGTCAATACCACCTAGTGACAAAATCTACAATCACTCAGTTGCCAACCCAATAGTTTTCTCAAGTTATTCGGCAAATAAACGGCTCGCTTAACGTTGACAGGATCGCTTCTTGTATTTTGCCATTTCGATCGGACGCGAATACGTTTGGGGGAGAGGTGGTGTAGCAATCACGAGGCTGTGCACAGCACTTTCTATTTGGAACGTTTCAACGCGATACAATTTCACCTGTTCCGCGGTATTTCGCCCGTGACTTGGTCGATGATCTTAACGATCGCCACATCGTCGCGGTCACGTCGATCGAGTCTCACCGAAAAAAGAAAGAGGAAAAAGTAACTCGACAAAAAATGGCAAGAAAAAAAGAAAGGAATCCTTTATGTAGGAAATATGCATGCGGTTCCGGGTTCACGGCTGTGGGACGACGCTGGTCACGCGATTCACGCGGTCGGATAATAATAATTAACCATAAGAGAACGAACCTTCCTTGAAGGGCTGCAGAAAGTCGCGAGAAGAGTCGTTAACGAACCTACGCTTCTGATTATGCTTCTTACGCATACGCATTGTCCGAGCCGACCAGATAAGAAACACAAAGAAATCGCGATAATAATTACGGTATTTAGAAATATCACGAATTGTATTATACGTCTATACCGAATGTAGAAATGGACCGATGTTTATTCCTGACGTAAGTATCGTGTGTATAATTGATGACTCGTATTTTGATGAACATTTAATTACGATTACTAATCATCGTTGAACGTAGCAAGCAAGAATGAAATATACTTTGTTGTTATTTCGCTCGCTCATTGTATGTAATTGAAATTAGACGTTCTTGATATTGATTTATCGTTGAAAAAAATTTTTGTTATTGTCGTTAGCGAATAATCATCGATGCACACGAGTGACATTTTGCTGCGCGATCCCACTGCAATCGTATGTCCGTCTGTATTGTTCTTAATAGGAAAATAAAGAAATGCATACAGGATCGCAGCGAGATCGTGCGGTGAAATGTCGCTCGTGTGTATTCAGAGTAATACCTTACATGAACACAACTGCGTTAATCCATTAATGAAATTAAATACGCAATTACATTTTAAAACATACATATGTGTATAATAATAATATTTATTGTAGTTGCAATCCCCAGGGATTCATAGAATGGACTTGATTTGCAAAAGCTCTTGCATTCACTCATCCCTCCACATCGCGATCATACCGTAATCCATTCATATCCTATATGTATAGCAATAGTCATTTAATTAAACAATTTCCACTATTTACGAAATAATATGAACAGTGTTTTATATTCTTCGGCGAGAAATAAGACACGTTTACAATTAGATAATAACAGCTTACCTTAACAACGATGAAAATTTTCTTTCATTAATTATACATGCTGCATTATGATAATTAAAAAGAATACGATCTTGTTAACGGCCGTAAGAGATAAATAAGTCTGTGTACACACGTACTGGAATCGCGTTTTTTTTTTAAATATTCTTTTATATGAAACGACTTCGTTCGCCAAGTAATTCAGTTTGTTATAAGAGAAAGTGATCACGAGTTTTATACATTAGGTTAATGCCTAGCCTCTAATACAGGACTCTGCACTCGGCGTCTATTTTATTTTATTGTCACAAATTATTGTTGTTACTTACTTAGAAAAAGGGAAGAAAAGAAATTATAAAAAGAATTTAGAACGATATTTTCGATAAATTTTCGTTTAGTAGTAATTTTGTTCATTTCTTTGTGTACACTAAGATATAGCATAGATTTTAATACTTATTTTCAAAAGTATATTTGCTTTTTAAATATACTTAATTATGCATTATACGTTTAAGCCCGGAACAAGTACCTTGCAATTCTTTGATATTCTTGCAATACATCCGAGCGTTTTGTGTTAACTTTCTGCACGTCTTGCGTTCGCTTTCATATCGTAAATTTGCTAGATTGCAAAGGTAGCCATGAATATGGTAAACTGTTACCAAAACGATAGAAAAATGTATTTTCTTTATATGCATTATTTTATATATATGTCGGATAAATTTTTTTATTGTCGGCAGAATTCTTGAAACAACGTTTGGTTCCATGTTTACTGATTTAAAGGAAAACGAGGCAAAATTTTTTAATTGTTTGTTCAATATGCGTACTTAAAATATGTAAATATTCAGAAAACGTTTGGACGTAACATTCTATCAAAGCAAAGATTGCAAATTAAGTATCAAAACAAAATTGATATATTGATCTATGCAGTATTAAACCAGAAAATATACAATACAAGGTTAATAATAGATAATATTTGAATCAATATTTCCATTAAATAAGGAAGGAAAGACACAAATATATTAGTAAATATTTAATGAACAAAATTGCATTACAAGAATGTGTAAATGTACATATGCAATTGCATTGTTACAATTTGTCCTTTTTGATATTACACATTGATAAGTTTATAGAAGCAATGCTAAATATGAAATAAGCATAAAAAAGTAAAATAAAATAACTCTATCAATACTACCAATTTTACTAAATATTTCCGATAGATTGTACTCTTAAAATAGCTTGGAACTTCCTCCACGAAGTCTCAACACTAAATGGAGTGTGGACTCTTTCTGGATGTTATAATCTGAAAGAGTTCTTCCATCTTCTAGTTGTTTGCCAGCAAAGATCAAACGCTGCTGGTCTGGAGGAATACCCTCTTTGTCCTGAATTTTAGCCTTAACATTCTCTATTGTGTCAGATGCTTCAACTTCCAAGGTAATGGTTTTACCTGTAAGTGTCTTAACAAAGATCTGCATTCCTCCGCGAAGTCTCAACACTAAATGGAGTGTGGACTCTTTCTGGATGTTATAATCTGAAAGAGTTCTTCCATCTTCTAGTTGTTTGCCAGCAAAGATCAAACGCTGCTGGTCTGGAGGAATACCCTCTTTGTCCTGAATTTTAGCCTTAACATTCTCTATTGTGTCAGATGCTTCAACTTCCAATGTAATGGTTTTACCAGTAAGTGTTTTAACAAAGATCTGCATTCCTCCGCGAAGTCTCAACACTAAATGGAGTGTGGACTCTTTCTGAATGTTATAATCTGAAAGAGTTCTTCCATCTTCTAGTTGTTTGCCAGCAAAGATCAAACGCTGCTGGTCTGGAGGAATACCCTCTTTGTCTTGGATCTTAGCTTTCACATTCTCTATTGTATCAGAAGCTTCTACTTCAAGAGTAATAGTTTTTCCTGTTAACGTTTTAACGAAGATCTGCATGTTGATAGATCTGAAAACTATATAAAGAAAGAATGAAGAAAATAGATGTAAGCATCACAAGATTAATGACATGAGATGATAATAATATAACAAAAATTTAAATTCTTGTTTGTTAAAGAAAGATGGTAAGAATGAATATTTTTTGTATGATGTTATTGTATTGACATATTGTTATTTTCTTGAAAAATCTGTTTATTACTTTTGAAATATTGCATTGTTTATATAATAATAATAAAATATAATTTAAAATTTAACATATGGTTAAAGCTAAGTAGTGGATTAATAATGTATAAAAATAACATCTTAATCAAAGTTGCAAAAAGATTCGACAATATACAAGAAGTGGAATGTCACTACATAACTCTTAATTGGATGAAATTCTTGAAATAATATATATATATAAATATATATTTGTTATTATTATTCTGTTACATTATTAATGTAATTAATTAATAATTAATTATTATATATATATATATATATAAGTATGCCATAAAAGGAACAAGCTTTTGCATTAGATTTGTAAATGAATTGTTTTCTGTAATGTAATGTAATCGATGTTACATGACGCAGTTGGAAGTCGATTTAGGAAAATGTTAATAGATTCGAATGCTGCAAATGCAAAATGGAGACTTAACAATAGAATTGGAAAATATTGATTATTTGACAACTTATTAAGATTCTTATGCACAATTATAGAAAAAGTAACTATGCAATATACTTACATGCTTCCAAATAATTCTTAAAGCAAGCTAAGTTCTTCAAAAAGTCAAATTCCGACGAACGTTCTATTTGATTGACAATATAGTAAAGTAAGCCAGAGAAAGGGACGTGGAATGATGTAAAACATACATATATGTAGATCCTAGGTATTTAATACCACATATGTCTATGATATTACTAAATGGAAGTTTTAAATTCCCTAGCTCAAACCGATACTTAAACTATAAAGAAAATTTGAATATTGTAAAATTAGTTATTCTTCTCTTAAAAAAATTTTGTATATAAGTTATTGCAAATATAATAAATTTAAATGTTTAAGTAAGTTGTAAAGTTAATATTCATGAAAGCAATCAAATTTGATATATTTGTCATGAAATAAATATATTTGAGATATTTTTAAAATTTTCCAAGTCTTAAATATTGGAAACCTGTCTCATACACACACATACGGCCATACATATTTTCGAAAAATATTATTTCCAATTATCCAAAATCATTACAAATGAAATATACAAACGCAAACTATACACTCCAATATACAATGGTAAATTAAAAAGCTATAGACCAAAATTTGTTCACAACAAACAATGTTCAGATATACTTTATGATACAGTAAATAAGAGGTGACATAGACAAACCATTTATGCCAGGAATGTATTTATAATTGTTTAATGAACATAAATGCATTACAAGAATACGTAGTTACATACAATTGGGTCGGTACAACTTGCTAATCTTGTCATTACACATGAATAAATAAAGAATATAGACTCATATAGTGATAGCAAGTAGTAGCTAATATGAAATATACATAAAAAAGCTATATAATGGAGCTATCAATACTATCAATATCATTAAACACAGCTGACTGACTTTTCTATCAAGGCAGATTAAGGATACAACTTTTTATCAAATTACTAACTGCAGCACAGGTTTCCCTTGTTCTTAGGAAGATTAGCATCTTCAATGACAAATTGAATCAACCAATCTTTATGTGAAATATGGTCCTCTATAGATTAAATGTGATTTCCCCCTCGAAGTCTTAAAACCAAATGTAGCGTAGACTCCTTTTGGATATTATAATCAGAAAGAGTTCTTCCATCTTCTAGTTGTTTGCCAGCAAAGATCAAACGCTGCTGGTCTGGAGGAATACCCTCTTTGTCTTGGATCTTTGCTTTAACATTCTCTATTGTGTCAGAAGCTTCAACTTCAAGAGTAATAGTTTTCCCTGTTAAGGTCTTAACGAAGATCTGCATGTTGCTAGATCTGGGGAACTGTACAAAAAGACAAAAAGATTATATTAATGTACAATATTGTGAAAAAATGTGCTGTGGTAGTAAATGCTAAAATAAACATTTTGTAAGGAATAGCTGTATATTTTTTGAATTTATAAAAACATTAATGAGCTCAAATTTTGTTAAACAAAATGATGGCATCACAGCAGAGTATCGGTTATTGGAATACTCATCTAATATTATTTTACATAAATATGGAAGAAACAGCTGTTATATTTACATTTCTTGAAATAATTTATAGAATAGGTTTATAGTTTTAGATTAGGGAATTTGCAACACAAGTCAATTTAAATTTCCTTGATAAACAAGTATAGAAAAGCACTAGAAGGTTAATTCACAATAAATAATGTTAAATAATGTACATATATATATATTTGCCAAATTATAGATTCTAAATTCCCTACATTGAAACATTATAGTTAGGTATTACAGACGCATTTGGTGGGAAATAAAGATTTTGATGTGGGTTTGCGTGGATCAGGGCCGGCACAAGGCAGGTTCAGCGCCTTCGCCGAAACCCGGGCCCGCGTTTTGAAAGGCCCTGCGGTCTACGAAAATTACCCAATTAAAAAACAGCTATTTCGATTAATTTTTTACAAAATGATGATATCATTAACAGATGCAAGACATTTTTTTAGTAGCGATGATTCAGTTTAAAGGAGTGACAACAATTATCAAAGTTCAGTGTAACTCCAGAAAGTCCTCATATCCTGGAAATTACTTTAGATAAAAATCCGGGCGCTCTCAGAGGAATGTACTTTTTAGAGAAATTAAACACTACATAAATACTTTCTTGCAAAAGTCATATATGATTACAGATTTTGTGCTTTTATTGAATTTTTTGCTCCTTGAAAGCGAATTATGACGTGAAAAAATATTACACGGATTTGTTTAAAAAACTGCTTATGAAAATATATAATATGTAACAGCATTGGTAAATAAATAATTCCTCGTTATAAAATTTAAATGTAAGATTTGAATGTGTATTTAGGCTCCGCAAAATTTTGGAAGTTGGCCCCACAAAAGGTCACGCCGACCCTGGTATGGATTATAGAATTCTAATAAGAGACAATGAAAATAGAAGGGAGAGAGAAAAGGAGAACAATATCCGATGTATCCCTTTCTATTATCTAATGGATATATATTATTTTGATTAGGGTAATTACATTTTGATAAGGGAAGAAAAGAGCAGAAGAACTTGTTTCGTAGTCGTAGGCATAGTTGTATACACAGATGTGAAAAGTCCAGTGGAGGGAATCAATTTTAATAAATAGTAATAGGAGTTATACGGAATAATTTATTTTTCAAAGTATAATAATAATTTATTTTTTCAAAGTGCAAAAATATAAAAGCTTTGTATCGCTTCGAAGTGGATTCAAACAATTTACTGTAGGTCTTGAAATTTCTCTATGTAGTACACAATAGAGACTCGCTGCATGTTAATCATAAATAGAATTCCTTCTCAGACATACGGGCAGGAAAGGGAGGAAAATAAAATTATCTGCCCATGCGTTGCCTTTAGAAAACATATTTTTCCACTCGAATGTACCAAAGGATGAATCATTTCGGGTGATGAAGGTTTCATATATAATTTTTAGAATAATAGCTGAATTTTGCCAGGTGTGATAAAGCCGTTAAGAAACGTACCCCCTATTTTACGATCGTTATAAATAGAACAATTTTTCTTTGGAAATTCCACTTATTCTTTTCTTAGGAATTAGAAACTTACTGCAAGATACAAGAAAAATGTAAATTTTAGAACGTTCACTTGTAGCCCTAAGAATCTTTGGTGCCTAAGACGCATCGAATGCAAGATGCTAGATAAAAATAAAGGAAAATTAGAAAAACAAGCGAAATGTGAGTAAACGGATACAGAAGATACGCCGCTACATTGTACACGAATATAAACAGCTGCTAGAAAATTCAATTATGAGAATGATGACTCACTTTAGCAATTTCAGGATGGTTAGTAAGAAAACATAGGCGTCGTCAATTTTAAAGGTTCTACTTCGTCGATACTTTTTCTTGCATTTGACAGACGAGAACGTCTCCCTCGTTATTTTTCAAGATATTACTGCTTTTCAAGCTAAGTGTATTGCGTTTTGCTGGAATATCTTTATTCTTCGTTTTTACTATCTTCTACTGCATTCGCAATTAACATTTTTAATGCCAAACGATGGCATATTGTTGCAAGGAACATTTGCGAAAAGTGCCAAAGACGATATATGATTGCGATACATATATCCACACAAATATATATGTAAGATCGTAATCTGGGGATAATCCAGGGATCGATTCTGTAGTCTGAAAATCGAGTTTTTATTATGAAGTAAATAATAAAATACAAAAATAAACAATTAATATTCGACTATAACAATAAATAACAATAATTATATAAACGGGAAATAACGAGTCTTTAGTACAATGTTTACCTGAAAATCGAGAATCGATTTTCAACGTCCTGAGCTACCGATCTTTCTTCTTCAGTCTTTAAAATCTTAAATAACAATTCCGTAATCTTGTCTGTCTCTAATGTAACTCTCTGTCAGTCCGTTCGGGAAAAACGTGCTTCTTAAAATGGTCGTCCGTAAAACAAAAGAAGATCGGTCTGTCCGTGAAACACAGCCTGTCGTGCTACCCATAAAACAAAAAGAATCCTTATCCTACATGAACTCTAGGGAATTTACATATATATATATATACGTATATGTATGTGTATATATATATATAAACACATGTATGTATAAATATCTATGTATATTTATCTCAAAATGAATTTATAAAATGTTACAAATGGTTCAATTTTCCTGCAGAAACCCTGTTCAAGATGTTTCATATATTGAAAAAACTGCGTACTTATTTCTAAAAATAATTTTATTATAATCCGCGATGATTCAAACCGAGGCTGGGTATACGCCATAAAATATAGGGTGCCATAAAGTAAAATTAACCATGTAACGGTAATCTGAGACTTTAGACTATATTTTACCTTCTTACTAAATATTTTACCCACCTTCAGGCAAGAATCGTATTGTCTTGTATATAGGGTGTTTCCTTAGAATGGTGGTCACCTGAACCGAAACAACGTAGCGATTAGGGGTTGACGAGTATGTCAAAACTGAAGAAGAACGATATGGAAATTCCAAACAATAGGAAAACTCGATTAGAACCTAATACCAAGCATCTATTATCATTTCCTCTTTCATTATGTGTGTTAATAATAAATTGCAATTTTTTGTCGCTCTCTTTGACTCTCTAGACTTCGTAGCAGCTTTTACTGATATTTTAAAAGCGGCATCATTTTCGAAATGTGAGTAAATAAGGGGTATAATTTCTGTACCTTGCTGTACCTAGCGTGCGTCGTTTACTTGAGAACAGTACAGAGCAGTACAGTACAGGGGCGGAACATCGATGAAATTTGATTGGTTGACAACTTGTGCTACTGTGGTAGGGATAAGATCTGTAGGAAACAGGTAGTTCTATCTCCAGAAATAGAAGTTTCAAGATTCAGTATTTGATAGATAGTCGAAGAGTTTTTTCGTTCGTGCGATGGCGCAGTTTTAGTAAATCTAAAAATATAAAATATACAAGAATAAGATATTAAATCTTTGTTGAGATTCCACTTGAAGAGTTGGTGTGCTGTTGAAGCGGGACGTGAACATCTGATATCGGTAAGTTTTGTCTGTAATATATTCCTGTTTCATCAATTGTACGCGTATAATATCTCTCGAAAATGAGTAAACTAAAATCGTTTTACCATTTATAAGTCAGAATATCGTAGCGAAAGCATTTATGTAGATTGTACAGAAAGTTTCGTGATCCTTCGAACGCTTCAATTATCAAATAAAATCGCTGTAATTTTTCAAAGACAATTTTTAATTTTTGCGCTAAAGCACACGGGGCTGAGATTACTTCGATAATATCGGCTTGTTATAATCAGTAGATATTATAATTTCTTTTTTTTTTTTAAATAGGTTTTAAGACATTTCTTCGGTTTACACAATGTCGTCGGATCATGCAATTTCGTCGGGTGATTCAACATCATCGATTAACTCAATATCGGCGGACGATTCAGCCGCAGCAGTACCTTCAACATCGGCAGCAAGGCCGGTGCATTTAATATCACCGAGACATTCGACGTCGTCAATGACACCATTGATACCCGGCTTCCCGATGTCCCCAAAGCCTCAAATACCTATAAGGAGAAGAAGTAGATATGTACCTAATCCTTATGGGATAGAATATCATGAGTCATTTAATTTTAATGACCATCGTTTTTTAAAGTATTTACGAAACCCAACGGCATATGAACTTAGCCGTTTAGGGTTAAATATTATTAAAAAACCGGAAAATTCCGAATATGCCAGTTATGTATCGAGATTAAACTCATTCACAACATGGCCTACGTATATGAGACAGACAAAGGAAGAATTGGCCGATGCTGGTTTTTACTACATCGGAATCGATGATTTCACTACCTGTTACCAATGTGGACTAGGTATAGGAAATTGGAAACCAGAAGAAGATCCATGGGAACAACATGCAATTTCGTCTCCTACCTGTTGTTACTTATTAACAAGAAGGGGTTTCGAATATGTTAACAATGTAACAGGCCAGCAGTTATATGAAACCTCTCCAAAAGTAAGTACAATAACATATACCCAGAACCATATGTATAATTAGTAATTCGAGTATATACTTATGTACATTATATTTATTTCAGGTACCAACACAAATTGCGAATGGGAATCCTAAGAGATCCAATAGTGGAAATGATACTAATGAAATGACTCTCGTTCAGAAAATTGGTAAGTAATAAAAATAAAAACACAGATTGATCATAAATTCGTTAATTTGTATGAGATCCGTATACATATAATAAATTTTATTATGTGTTATATCTAAATATACTGTTTACTATTTTAGCTGCTGCGAAGGAAAAAAATCGAGCATTGAAAAATGCTCGTTTGTGTAAAGTTTGCACGGAACGAGAAACAACGATTGCATTCCTACCTTGTGGACATGCAGCAACCTGCGATTACTGTTCACAAGCTTTCTCACAATGCATAATTTGCCAAGGAGAAATTAAAGCAACGAGCCGTATCTTTTTGACGTAATGCATGCACATATGTATATATAATTGTGTACATATATAAATTAGCTTATCCATATCTCTCATATAAATATAAATATAATTTTGTAAAATTTTGTATAATTTTGTATGACGTACACACATTAAAATTTGTGACACCATGTATCGTTAAATTAAGTGTATATATCATGAAATGATAAAATATTTTATTTCTAGTACTATTTCTACAGTAATTAATAAATAGAAACATAATACTAAATTGATCAAATACATTTTTTCTTTATATTTTTGGCTTTTTTGTATTTTAAGTGTATTTTACTTAATTAAACATTAATTCGAATTATGTATCTTATTTTATCTGAATAAAGTTAACTTTTTCCGCATCTAACTAATTGTTTTTTGTTTTACTCCCCTTATTGTCATTAAAATGACGCTGTTTTATATATATAAATATATATGTAATACAGTTTCATTTCATTTATTATTATTATATATATATATTATATAGTTTCATTTTATATATATATACACATACATACTTCAAATCATAAAAATCAGAGCTTACTTTTTCTTTTATTATACTTTCGTTGTGCATGCTTCGCTTATGATCTTCTCTATTTAATAATAGCTACCGCAGGAAAAATATCAAAGACAAAAACATTTAACGATAAAGGAGAAGCTAGCAAAAGCTAAATCTGATAAAGATGGCAGCTCATCTTTACCAGTATACGCATATTTATGTTTCTAAATTCTGTATGATTAAGTGAAAATTACATATAATTGTTCTATAATTCATTAAACAGGATCAAAACAATATTGTGGAGACAATGGCAAAAATAAACCAGTTGGATCAATTGGAGAATAGTGAATTGAGTGATTGGCTAAAAGAGCGTTCAATTCCATATAATTCTAAAGCAAAAAAGTGTACTTATTAATAAATTATTATCGCACATCAAGAATACAACAATTTTACAGCCATTTCGTATGTAAATGTATCATATGTGTTCTTAAGTGTACTAAGTTAGTATAAAAAATAATACCAATATGCTATAACATAACATATTACATTTTTACATTCATACATTAGAGCAGCTTTAGTATATAACAAATAAAATAATAATACATAATTAGATATAATTAATAAAAGATAAAAAATTCTTTTTGTATCACTGATTTTTTATGAACTATTTATCACAATTAACAGGCTGAGCGTTTGTAGTTCGCAGGATCACTCTCCTTGACAGTGGATTCACTTCGCGGGGGTTTCTGAGGATTTAGTTCATTGGTCAGTGGGGTGACTTCCTGCACATTTAACACACCGGAAATTATGGTTGCAGTATTTCTGCGTGTGGCCGTATCTTTGGCACCTTTTGCATTGCACTATCTCTTTCTTTACAAACAGTGGTTCGATTTTTACTATTGAGTTCGTCAGACGATTGGGGTTGTAAATTTCTTTATTGTTTGATTTTTGTTTCATATCAATAAAGAATAAGGATAGCGGGTTTTTCGTGATTCTATGCCTTATGTTGTTAATGTTAGTTACTTCGTGGCCATATTTTAAAATTTCAAACTTCAGCTCGCCTAGATTGGCTGAATGGTGGATATTGCGTAGCACCACAAGAAAAGGTCTTTCTTGCTTGAGCTGGTATATGTGGAGATTTGCGTTCAAGATTTTTAGCAACTTAGTTAGTTTTCTATAGGCGTCTGGGTTGGTCGGCAGAATTTTCACATGATTATTATTAATTTTTAGTTTGTAGTCTTCTTTGTTGATATCTTTCTCGATGGACTTTATCATTGTTTGAATGTGGATGACATCGTCAATGAAGATTGTGGCGGGGGAGGAGGAATTCTTTGGGTATGTTGTCTATTTACCGTTTCGGTTGTGTCCATGGAGTCTTCTGTTGTCTCCAGTATTGAGAACCTGTTGTAGGTGGTCACTTGGCTAGCTGGTGGATTAGTTTGACTTTTGCTCACATTAGTCTTAGCGTTTTTTCGTGTGCGGGTCGTTTGCAAAAAGGGATGTATTGCCACTTTGCCACGGGGGAGGAAGAGGGGCGCTGTTATAACTTAGCTCCGGTAAGCACGTTTCAGATATTTGGGCCATCATCGTGCTAGTTAATTCAATTTGGGAAAGGTTGCAAACGTTTA
Organism: Bombus affinis; assembly: GCF_024516045.1. NCBI lineage: Eukaryota > Metazoa > Arthropoda > Insecta > Hymenoptera > Apidae > Bombus > Bombus affinis. The sequence goes on from NC_066351.1 coordinate 9,820,686, forward strand.
AGAATACCTATAACCTTCCTTTGTTAAGTACGTGGGAGAAAATATTTATATCGTCTTTCGCAAAATAAATGCGAATCGAATGAACAGCGAGATTATTGAACTGTGGAAATGAAAAATAATCGAAATAATGAAAACGAAAACAGAGAAAGTTATTACATAGAATTAGTATATTATTGCATAGAAAATCATTGAAAAATGTTCAGAGTAATCTTTTTATATTAATTTATAATAAACCCTTGAATTTTTCGATATACGACTCTTTTAATCGCAAGTTGTTTTCTTGGATGTTATCGTTTTTCAGATGCTGTTTAAAGCTGTTATTACATTGGTTTGGGTTTTCATATTCAATTGATTCATACAGATTAGTTTTGTATCCTGTGTACTTCACACACCTTGTACAGCCATTTACACACAGCGAAAATTCAGATAAAAAAGATGGGGGAAAAACAGAAGAGAATCGCAAAGCAGTAGTACCAACTCTGGATGTAGGAACTAGCGATCATACCAACATGACATTTATCTCAACAAAACCCAGTGTAAGCAGCAGTGTATGCAGTGTAAGTATAAACAGCTGCTAGAAAATTCAGTTATGAGAATGATGACTCACTTTAGCAATTTCAGGATGGTTAGTAAGAAAACATAGGCGTCGTCAATTTTAAAGATTCTACTTCGTCGATACGTTTTTTTGCATTTGACAGACGAGAACGTCTCCCTCGTTATTTTTCAAGATATTACTGCTTTTCAAGCTAAGTGTATAGCGTTTTATCCGAATATCTTTATTCTTCGTTTTTGCTATCTTCTACTGCATTCGCAATTAACATTTTTAATGCCAAACGATGGCATATTGTTGCAAGGAACATTTGCGAAAAGTGCCAACTCTGTGTGAGATGTTTCAAATATTGAAAAATCTGCGTACTTATTTCTAAAAATAATTTTATTATAATCCGCGGTGATTCAAACCGGGGCTGGGTATACGCCATAAAGTATAGGGTGCCATAAAGTAGAATTAACCATGTAACGGTAACCTGAGACTTTAGACTATGCTTTACCTTCCTACTAAATAGTTTACCCACCTACAGGTAAGAATCGTATTGACTTGTATATAGGGTGTTTCCTTAGAATGGTGGTCACCTGAACCGAAACAATGTAGCGATTAGCGGTTGACGAGCATGTCAAATCTGAAGCAGAACGATATGGAAATTCCAAACAATAGGAAAACTCGATTAGAACCTAATACCAAGCATCTATTATCATTTCCTCTTTCATTATATGTGTTAATAATAAATTGCAATTTTTTGTCGCTCTCTTTGACTCTCTAGACTTCGTAGCAGCTTCTACTGATATTTTAAACAACGTGTTATTATTGTCAAATAAAAACCGAACAAATAAGAATTCCTTCAAAAGCGGCATCATTTTCGAAATGTGAGTAAATAAGGGATATAATTTCTGTACCTTGCTGTACCTAGCGTGCGTCGTTTACTTGAGAACAGTACAGAGCAGTACAGTACAGGGGCGGAGCATCGATGAAATTTGATTGGTTGACAACTTGTGCTACTGTGGTAGGGATAAGATCTGTAGGAAACAGGTAGTTCTTTCTCCAGAAATAGAAGTTTCAAGATTCAGTATTTGATCGACAGTCGAAGAGTTTGTTCGTTCGCGCGATAAAGCAGTTTTAGTAAATCTAAAAATATAAAATATACAAGAATAAGATATTAAATCTTTGTTAAGATTCCACTTGAAGAGTTGGTGTGCTGTTGAAGCGGGACGTGAACATCTGATATCGGTAAGTTTTGCCTGTAATATATTCCTGTTTCATCAATTGTACGCGTATAATATTTCTCGAAAATGAGTAAACTAAAATCGTTTTACCATTTATAAGTCAGAATATCGTAGCGAAAGCATTTATGTAGATTGTACAGAAAGTTTCGTGATCCTTCGAACGCTTCAATTATCAAATAAAATCGCTGTAATTTTTCAAAGACAATTTTTAATTTTTGCGCTAAAGCACACGGGGCTGAGATTACTTCGATAATATCGGCTTGTTATAATCAGTAGATATTATAATTTCTTTTTTTTTTTTTAAATAGGTTTTAAGACATTTCTTCGGTTTACACAATGTCGTCGGACCATGCGATTTCGTCGGGTGATTCAACATCATCGATTAACTCAATATCGGCGGACGATTCAGCCGCAGCAGTACCTTCAACATCGGCAGCAAGGCCGGTGCATTTAATATCACCGAGACGTTCGAGGCCGTTACCAAAGATACCAGCGATACCCGGCTCCTCGGCGTGCCCAACGCCTGTAATACGGATAAGGAATGGAAAAAGTCGATATGCATCTAGTCCTTATGGTATAAAATATCAAGGGTCTGTTAATCACAATGACCATCGACTTCTACACCATCCAGGATACCCGACGGCACATCAAGCTAGCTGTTCGGGATCTTATAGTATTGAAAACCAAAACAATTTGGAATATGAAAGTCATGAACATGTTAGCAATGAAACATGCCAGGAGTTATACGAAACTTCTACAGAAGTAAGTACAGAAACATATACCCTGAACCATATGTATAGTTAATAATTCGAATATATACTTATGTACATTATATTTATTTCAGGCACCAATACAAATTATTGATGACAATCCTGAGAGATCCAATAGTGAAAATGATACTGACGAAGCGGCTCTCCTTCAGGAACTTGGTAAGTAATAAAAATAAAAACATAGATTGATCATAAATTCGTTAATTTGTATGAAATCCGTATACATATAATAAATTTTATTATATATTATATTTAAATATACTGATTACTATTTTAGCTGCTCTAGAGGAAGAAAATCGTTTGATCCAGGAGTCTCGTCTGTGTAAAGTTTGCACGGAACGGGAAGCAAATATTGAATTCCTACCTTGTGGACATGTGGCAACCTGCTACTACTGTGCACCGGCATTTACTAAATGCCTAATTTGCCGTAGAGAACTCAAGGCAACATGTAATGCAACTTTTTCGTAATGCATGTATATATAATACATGTATATAATTATGTACATTTGTAAATTAGCTTATTCATATCTCTTATATAAATGTAAATATAATTTTGTAAAAATGACGTACAGTCATCAAAATGTGTGATACCATGTATCGTTAAATTAACTGTTTATATCAGGAAATGATAATTTTTTTTATTTTTAGTAGTATTTCTACAGTAATTAGTAATAATAATTAATATTAATAATATTATAATAAGTAATAATAAGTAATAATATTAAAGTATATAAATATATTAAAGTATAAGTAATAATATTAAAGTAATAATAAGTAATAATAATTAATACTAAACTGATCAAATATATTTTGTCTATATATTTTTGGCTTTTTTTGTATTTTAAGTGTATTTTACTTAATTAAACATTAATTCGAATTATGTACCTTATTTTATCTGAATAAAGTTAACTTTTTCCGCATCTAACTAATTGTTTTTTGTTTTACTCCCCTTATTGTCATTAAAATGAAGCTGTTTTATGTATACATACATATATATATATATATATAATACTGTTCATATATAGTACAGAGTATATATATACACAGAATGCCTACATATACAGAAAGATATATATATATATATATATATTATTATTATTATTATTACTATATCCATATATATATAGTTCAAATCATAAAAATTGTAGGTTACTTTTTCTTTTATTATACTTACTTATCCTGTTTTCAATTCGTTAAATAATACCGATTAAAAGACAATTCTAATTTTTATATTAATAAAACGTCGAAGTTTTAAAGCGAGAAACTTGTCTGTTAGAAGTTTATGTTTGTAAAACTGAGTATTTTCAAGGTGTTGTACAACTTATTTGTTTGCTATATCGATTTATATTTTTAATTCGTTCTGTAAGTGGAATCGTTGGCTGTGAATACATGAATACACATAGATGGCGGCCATTTTGTGATGTGATTTTGAACTTTGATTGAATTAGGTTTGAGCCATTTCTTACTCTTCGCTAATCTAGAGACTAGCTGTTATGTTAGTAAATACCTGCGATCTTGTATAAACTGTGCAATTTCCCACAAATTTCAGTACAATGGTCATCTGTATGGACCAACTGAATGATGGATAGAAGCAATATGGCGTCAAAGTAACGTGCAAACATGGCCGTAAAATAGCCAAAGAATGCTCAGTTTTACATAGTCATAACTTTTGAACCAGTAGATTCCCCGTCTTAAAACCTCTATTTTCGTATTCTACACGTCGAAAATTAGAAAATTACAAAAATTGCAAGAAAAGGTCAATAATTTTTGGTTTCCTAAAATAAAGTTAGTCAAGAACACTATTATACTTATTGTACATTTATGTATTTAGTATAGATATGTATGCGTGTATGAATACTATTCGTATTCTCCCTACTTTTTGTATAATCTGAGAGAGACTGCGATACCTCGACACTCGGCACCATGGTCGTATGTCGTGGCGCACTATCTCTGTCCTTCAACATGGTCTTCAACTCACCTGTAACGCGCTATCCATCTCTGTCATTCTATGGGAGAACTGCATGGTGTCGATGATAACTATTTATATAAGTACATAGTAATTATTCAATTCATTCGTTACCTATTCGAATACTACGCTATGCATAGTGTTGAAATTTGAATTACGCGGCGTTTACTTCAAATGGCTTGAAGTTACGAATATACAACCTAATTGAACATTACTGAACCGTTGCGTTACATATGAATCTGGCCTAATATTTAACGATATCGATATGCAATTTAAGAGCGAAATTTGAAATCACGTTCACATGTCTGAAATGCCAAATACATCTATATATTGGTCAAAAATTCGATGCGAGTACTATAGCAAGGAGTGAATAAGAATTCAAAATACAGGAAATACGCTATTGGAAAACTTTAAGTTTAGTCGTCAATGATCACAATAAATTAAAAGCCATGCGAGGTTATTAAAAAATATTTTTTGTTTTTTAAGGGAGAATTCCAAGCAAGCCTGTATAAAAAAAGCTATGCTTACATCTTAATATGTAGTTATCTTGAATTTTTCGCGCACTTTATTGAACAAAGCGGTTCAGCGATACGTACCAATATATATAATACAAACTCCTTAGTAACCGCCAAATAAGATAATATATTGGTAATAGAAAGAGAGTCGTCTTTTTACTTAACAAAATTTTAAATCTGTTTTAAATATAAAAAGTTTAGATGTCTCACATACAAGTTTAATTTTAAGATAATTGAAAATAAAGCTTCTTCATAAAAATCATATTTTAAGTACTACTATAACTTTTGAAATTTTAAATGTTGGCTATTCATTGCCAAATGCGTTTTTGAAAAATTGTTAGTATAAATTGGATCCATAAGAACATAAAATAATTAAGAATAGCAAGCAATTATATATAATGGATGCTTGTAGTCTTATGAATAAAAAAAAAGAACAATCGGTTCTGTACGCTTTATTTCCGGAAACGAGTAACCTATGTTGTGCAATTTGCGAAATTGATTTTGTTGAAATTCATGATTCATCGGCAAAATCAAATTTTCATTGGCAAACAATGAAATGCCGGTAAGTCAAGGGCAAATTCTGCGAATCAAAAATTTTGTATTCCATAATATTATCTTAATAATGATCTTTATATTTTACTAACAATAAAATTTTAGATTACTCATTCATTTAATATCTGACGTTATTGCTTCACCAGTAATGGGTACAGAAAGATATATATTTGTTATAACTCATAAACAATTTTCTGAAACTGGTAGATTGGAACAAATTTTGAGAAATTTTAAACTAGTGGTATGCTCAAGACACGAATCTTTATTGACTCTAAATATATTATTTCAATAATAAACTGGTTTTTTATTCCTGTCAGTATCAAGGATTAAGATCAGTTACTGCAGAAGTCTATAAAAGTTGTCTTAGGTATACGATACAAACTAAGATAGCTCCTTTGTGGAATAAAGTTGATGATTACTTTGTTCAAGGAAAAAATTTTTATAACTTTATAGAAGGAACTAGAGCATTAAAATTAGATATACTTATAGAGGGTAATAGAAAATCTAATTTTGTTCTTAGTATAACTAATATTTAAAAAAATGTGAAACATATTAACATTAAAAAGTTTTTAGAAAGGAAAATGTGTTTGCAACTTCATGCAGAAATACTTAAAATTCCATATATAAAACTTGAAGACTATCTTTCACCATCTATTATATCACATTTTTTAGCAGACCCTAAAGGATACGTTGATTTATCTCGTTATAATCTTCCATTTGTACATGTATTACCAAGGTAACAATAATTTATTTCATTTAGTGGAATATATATGGAATATATATGTATATTTGGTTTAAAAAAAAATTTTTTAATTTCTATAGTACAAAAAAAGGCAAACTATTATCTGTATCTAAAGAACTTCCAGCAAAATGTGCCTTTAAAGATTATGACCAATTACGCAGACATTGGAAAAATATGGTATAAATGACAATACCTATGTTTATTCATCTTGCAATTTACTTTCAAATATATTTTTGTATATATATATATATATGTATGTATGTATGTATGTATGTATGTATGTATGTATGTGTGTGTAAAACATTTTAGTATGGATATTATTTACCAAAAAATAGAGATGGAATTTTATTTTATGAAATTAAATTTTTGATTTCCAAATCTAAGGTTTTTACATATCCTCATATGTGTGTAGCAAGTAGTCCATTAGAAATTATTCCAAATAGAGAAAAAGAATCTACAATTATACATTTTTTATCTGATATGTTTATGAAATTACCTGAAGTTTGTGGTAAACGGCTACAGATATCCAAAGATACTCCATTTGATACAGTGAGTTACACAGAATATTTAATAATTTCTATTCAATAGTCGTAACTAAAATCTATTCTTCATTATATACAGAAATCTTTAAATATAAGATCAAATACTGCATCGCCAAAGGACAGACGATTAAGTACATATCTTAAGGAAAAGGGTAATATTATCTCACAATTAGAATTTTCTGATAAATATATAGATGGATTGACAAAACATGTAGATACTGCTACATTATTAACAACACGATTAACTAAAATTCATCAAATTCATAACGTACAATTTCATGAATATATGAGAGCAAAATTAAACGACAACGATGTGAAAGAAAATAAAAGTGGTACTAAAATAATAATATACCTGTACAAATATACCTAAAAATTGTAATTACTTGAATTATAAAATAAACTTTATAGGTATTCAATGTTTAAATACTATGCAAAATTCATCTATACAAAATGTAGAAAATAATTTTATCACGGTTGATACCTCAAGAAACCCAAATTTTACTGTATCAAAGGAAAGAACAATTTCTACATACTTTAAAATTCAAAACATGAATTCTTATGCTAAGACAAAAGGGGTATCTTTTTCTACACTTTCTTTGTAAGATATCTTGTTTTATCTTTCATTATTTATGCCTCGCATATAATCCTCTCTATTTAAAAATAGCAACCGCAGGAAGAAGATCAAAGACAAAAACATTTAACGCTAAAGGAGAAACTATCAAAAGCTAAATCTGATAAAGATGGCAGCTTATCTTTACTAGTATACACATATTTATGTTTCTAAATTCTGTATGATTGAGTTAAAATTACATATAATTGTTCTATAATTCATTAAACAGGATCAAAACAATATTGTGGAGACAATGGCAAAAATAAACCAGTTGGATCAATTGGAGAATAGTGAATTGAGTGATTGGCTAAAAGAGCGTTCAATTCCATATAATTCTAAAGCAAAAAAGTGTACTTATTAATAAATTATTATCGCACATCAAGAATACAACAATTTTACAGCCATTTCGTATGTAAATGTATCATATGTGTTCTTAAGTGTACTAAGTTAGTATAAAAAATAATACCAATATGCTATAACATAACATATTACATTTTTACATTCATACATTAGAGCAGCTTTAGTATATAACAAATAAAATAATAATACATAATTAGATATAATTAATAAAAGATAAAAAATTCTTTTTGTACCACTGATTTTTTATGAACTATTTATCACAATTAACATAGCTTTTCTGTCAGCTTCATTTTTTATACCAATTTCAATTAAATCTTCATTAGTTAAACTCATAAATAAATCAATGTCAACCTGAAATAAGTTTACAATATTAATTTATAATAAAATTTTATACATGTAACAACATATTTACTTCTTGTACGAGGAATTTGGGTATTGACCTAATCCGTAATGTTTTAGTAAAATAAACACTTTTGCTTCTTCTGAATTTAAAATCATTCCTCTTGGAGGTGTCCTGTAACGTGGTGGTGATGGTGTATTCTCCCTAAATACATTTTCATCCTTCATATTTGGAAGAACATTTTGTTGGCGCAATAGACTAAATTTAGGCACATATTTAAGAATAGTATCAACATCTTCTTTGTGTTGAATATTTAAATCTTGTGGCTGAATGGACTGTAATCTTTGCAAACAATATAGTTAAATTAAAATATCATATTTACTTTGTATATAATATAGAGCAATAACTAATATACCTCTGCATAGGTAGTTCGCTTACATTCTTTCTACTTTTTGAACAAGTTAGCATTGCTTCATCTTTATCTTCATTTACAAACAATTGTTTCTCCTTTGTTTCATCTTTGATATTCAAAATTAATTTCCTCATTATGTTCATTTTGTGTAAAATATATATTTGAAGAAGTAGGTAACAGTTTATTCAGATCGCAAGTCAAGGTGGGTGAAATTAAACTACTCTGAACACTTTCTCAATGATTTGTCTCTAAACTTAATGCACAGGGTTTTAAAAGTTCCTTGCTTTAACATTCTCTATCGTGTCAGAAGCTTCAACTTCAAGAGTAATAGTTTTCCCTGTTAAGGCCTTAACGAAGACCTGTATGTTGCATGGTCTGGGGAAAAATGGTTATATTAATGTACAATATCGTGCTGCGATAGTACATGCTAAAATAAACATTTTGTAAGGAATAGCTGTATATTTTTTTAATTTATAAAAGCATTAATCAGCTCAAATTTTGTTAAACAAAATGATGGCATCACAGCAGAGTATCGGTTATTGGAAAACTCATCTAATATTTTTTACATAAATATGGAAGGATCAGCTGTTATACTTACATTTCTTGAAATAATTTATAGAATAGGGTAGATAGTTGCACACAAGTCACTCTAAATTCTTTTGATAAAACAATATAGAAAAGCTTTCGAAGGATAATTCACAATAGAGTATGTCAAATAATGTATAACATGTGCATTTGGTGCCATTTATTGGTGTACACAATAATTGCGTAGTTCAGTAAAGCCAGTAAAGGATGCACTTAGACTAAATCTCATAATTTTTCACCATTTCCTTAAATTAAGTGCATATACATTATTTGATGTGTACATACAAGTACATACCGCATATCTGTTAAAATTAATTAAATGTTATATAATATGTTTCCTAGGAAAGCCGTTGAAAAATTTGAAAAAGGTTTCAAACGTTTAAGAATACCTATAACCTTCCTTTGTTAAGTACGTGGGAGAAAATATTTATATCGTCTTTCGCAAAATAAATGCGAATCGAATGAACAGCGAGATTATTGAACTGTGGAAATGAAAAAGAATCGAAATAATGAAAACGAAAACAGAGAAAGTTATTACATAGAATTATTATATTATTGCATAGAAAATCATTGAAAAATGTTCAGAGTAATCTATATATATTAATTTATAATAAACCCTTGAATTTTTCGATATACGACTCTATTAATCGCAAGTTGTTTTCTTGGACCTTATCGTTTTTCAGATGCTGTTTAAAGCTGTTATTACATTGGTTTGGGTTTTCATATTCAATTGATTCATACAGATTAGTTTTGTATCCTGTGTACTTCACACACCTTGTACAGCCATTTACACACAGCGAAAATTCAGATAAAAAGGACGTGACGGATGGGGAAAAACAGAAGAGAATCGCAAAGCAGTTGTTCCAACACTGGATGTAGGAACTAGCAATCATACCAACATGACATTTATCTCAACAAAAGCCAGTGTAGATTTCGAGTTCAGAATGTTTGGTGCCTAAGACACATCGAATGCAAAATGCTAGATAAAAATAAAGAAAAATTAGAAAAACAATCGAAATGAGAGTAAACGGATACAGTAGATACGCCGCTACATTGTACACGAATATAAACAGCTGCTAGGAAAATTCAGTTATGAGAATGATGACTCACTTTAGCAATTTCAGGATGGTTAGTAAGAAAACATGGGCGTCGACAATTTTAAAGGTTCTACTTCGTCGATACGTTTTTTTGCATTTGACAGACGAGAACGTCTCCCTCGTTATTTTTCAAGATATTACTGCTTTTCAAGCTAAGTATATTGCGTTTTGCTCGAATATCTTTATTCTTCGTTTTTACTATCTTCTACTGCATTCGCAATTAACACTTTTAAAGCCAAACGATGGTATATTGTTGCAAGGAACATTTGCGAAAAGGGCCAACTCTGTGTGAGATGTTTCAAATATTGAAAAATCTGCGTACTTATTTCTAAAAATAATTTTATTATAATCTGCGAAGATTAAAGCCGAGGCTGGGTATACGCCATAAATTATAGGGTGCCATAAAGTAAAATTAAACATGTAACGGTAACCTGAGACTTTAGACTATGCTTTACCTTCTTACTAAATATTTTACCCACCTTCAGGCAAGAATCGTATTGTCTTGTATATAGGGTGTTTCCTTAGAATGGTGGTCACCTGAACCGAAACAACGTAGCGATTAGGGGTTGACGAGTATGTCAAAACTGAAGAAGAACGATATGGAAATTCCAAACAATACGAAAACTCGATTAGAACCTAATACCAAGCATCTATTATCATTTCCTCTTTCATTATGTGTGTTAATAATAAATTGCAATTTTTTGTCGCTCTCTTTGACTCTCTAGACTTCGTAGCAGCTTTTACTGATATTTTAAAAGCGGCATCATTTTCGAAATGTGAGTAAATAAGGGGTATAATTTCTGTACCTTGCTGTACCTAGCGTGCGTCGTTTACTTGAGAACAGTACAGAGCAGTACAGTACAGGGGCGGAGCATCGATGAAATTTGATTGGTTGACAACTTGTGCTACTGTGGTAGGGATAAGATCTGTAGGAAACAGGTAGTTCTTTCTCCAGAAATAGAAGTTTCAAGATTCAGTATTTGATCGACAGTCGAAGAGTTTGTTCGTTCGTGCGATAAAGCAGTTTTAGTAAATCTAAAAATATAAAATATACAAGAATAAGATATTAAATCTTTGTTAAGATTCCACTTGAAGAGTTGGTGTGCTGTTGAAGCGGGACGTGAACATCTGATATCGGTAAGTTTTGCCTGTAATATATTCCTGTTTCATCAATTGTACGCGTATAATATTTCTCGAAAATGAGTAAACTAAAATCGTTTTACCATTTATAAGTCAGAATATCGTAGCGAAAGCTTTTATGTAGATTGTACAGAAAGTTTCGTGATCCTTCGAACGCTTCAATTATCAAATAAAATCGCTGTAATTTTTCAAAGACAATTTTTAATTTTTGCGCTAAAGCACACGGGGCTGAGATTACTTCGATAATATCGGCTTGTTATAATCAGTAGATATTATAATTTCTTTTTTTTTTTTAAATAGGTTTTAAGACATTTCTTCGGTTTACAGAATGTCGTCGGATCATGCGATTTCGTCGGGTGATTCAACATCATCGATTAACTCAATATCGGCGGACGATTCAGCCGCAGCAGTACCTTCAACATCCGCAGCAAGGCCGGTGCATTTAATATCACCGAGACTTTCGACGTCGTCAATGATACCATTGATAGCCGCCCCCCCGACGTCATCAATGCTATCAATGTTCTCCGTACACTGGTCGTCGCCAATGCTACCAATGTTCCCCGAACCCTGGATGTCGCCAATGCCACGAGTACGGATAACACAAAGAAACAGAAATATATACTGTCCTTATGGTTTAAAATATCAGAAGTCATTTGATTTTAATGACCACAGATTTTTAAGACATTCACGAACCCCGTCGACATATGAATTTAGCCGTTTGGGACTAAGGAGAGTTACGGAACCAGAAAAATTGGAATATTCCAGTTACGAATCCAGGTTAAACTCATTCGCAGGATGGCCTACACATCTAAGGCAGACAAGTGAAGAATTAGCCGATGCTGGCTTCTACTACATCGGAATAATGGATCTCACTGTCTGTTACCATTGTGGAATTTGTATAGGAAATTGGGGACCAGAAGAACATCCATGGGAACAACATGCAATTTCGTCTCCCAGCTGTTATTACTTATTAACAGTACGGGGTTTCAAATATGCTAATAATGTAACAGGCCAGGAGTTGTATGAAACTTCTACAGAAGTAAGTACAGTAACATATACCCTGAACCATATGTATAGTTAACAATTCGAATATATACTTATGTACATTATATTTATTTCAGGCACTAACACAAATTGCGAATGGGAATCCTGAGAGACCCAATAGTGAAAATGATACTAACGAAATGACTCTCGTTCAGAAAATTGGTAAGTAATAAACATAAAAACACAGATTGATCATAAACGTTAATTTGTATGAAATCCGTATACATATAATAAATTTTATTATGTGTTACATCTAAATATACTGTTCACAATTTTAGCTGCTGCGAAGGAAAAAAATCGAGCATTGAAAAATGCTCGTTTGTGTAAAGTTTGCATGGAACGAGAAGCAACAGTTGTATTCCTACCTTGTGGACATGTAGCAACCTGCGACTACTGTTCACCGGCACTTACAAAATGCATAATTTGCCGAGGAGAACTTAAGGCGACAAGTAGTGCAATTTTTTTGTAATGCATGCACATGTATATAATTATGTACATTTGTAAATTAGCTTATTCATATCTCTTATATAAATATAAATATAATTTTTTAAAAATGACGTACAGTCATTAAAATGTGTGATGTATCGTTAAATTAACTGTATATATCAGGAAATGATAATTTTTTTTATTTTTAATAGTATTTCTACAGTAATTAATAAATAGAAAAATAATACTAAATTGATCAAATACATTTTGTCTTTATATTTTTGGCTTTTTTTGTATTTTAAGTGTATTTTACTTAATTAAACATTAATTCGAATTATGTACCTTATTTTATCTGAATAAAGTTAACTTTTTCAGCATTTAACTAATTGTTTTTTATTTTATTCCCCTTATCGTCATTAAAATGAAGCTGTTTTATATATATATAAATATATATGTAATACAGTTTCATTTCATTTATTATATATATTTTCATTATATATATATATATATGCAATATGTTATATTGTAGTATACAAATTATACCATATCATATATATATATATAAACACACATTTACATACACACGCGCTCACACACGTATACACATATGCGTATGTATATATATATATGTATATATGAATCGCAATCATATATCGTCGTTGGCCCTTTTCGCAAATGTTCCTTGCAACAATATACCATCGTTTGGCTTTAAAAGTGTTAATTGCGAATGCAGTAGAAGATAGTAAAAACGAAGAATAAAGATATTCGAGCAAAACGCAATATACTTAGCTTGAAAAGCAGTAATATCTTGAAAAATAACGAGGGAGACGTTCTCGTCTGTCAAATGCAAAAAAACGTATCGACGAAGTAGAACCTTTAAAATTGTCGACGCCCATGTTTTCTTACTAACCATCCTGAAATTGCTAAAGTGAGTCATCATTCTCATAACTGAATTTTCCTAGCAGCTGTTTATATTCGTGTACAATGTAGCGGCGTATCTACTGTATCCGTTTACTCTCATTTCGATTGTTTTTCTAATTTTTCTTTATTTTTATCTAGCATTTTGCATTCGATGTGTCTTAGGCACCAAACATTCTGAACTCGAAATCTACACTGGCTTTTGTTGAGATAAATGTCATGTTGGTATGATTGCTAGTTCCTACATCCAGTGTTGGAACAACTGCTTTGCGATTCTCTTCTGTTTTTCCCCATCCGTCACGTCCTTTTTATCTGAATTTTCGCTGTGTGTAAATGGCTGTACAAGGTGTGTGAAGTACACAGGATACAAAACTAATCTGTATGAATCAATTGAATATGAAAACCCAAACCAATGTAATAACAGCTTTAAACAGCATCTGAAAAACGATAAGGTCCAAGAAAACAACTTGCGATTAATAGAGTCGTATATCGAAAAATTCAAGGGTTTATTATAAATTAATATATATAGATTACTCTGAACATTTTTCAATGATTTTCTATGCAATAATATAATAATTCTATGTAATAACTTTCTCTGTTTTCGTTTTCATTATTTCGATTCTTTTTCATTTCCACAGTTCAATAATCTCGCTGTTCATTCGATTCGCATTTATTTTGCGAAAGACGATATAAATATTTTCTCCCACGTACTTAACAAAGGAAGGTTATAGGTATTCTTAAACGTTTGAAACCTTTTTCAAATTTTTCAACGGCTTTCCTAGGAAACATATTATATAACATTTAATTAATTTTAACAGATATGCGGTATGTACTTGTATGTACACATCAAATAATGTATATGCACTTAATTTAAGGAAATGGTGAAAAATTATGAGATTTAGTCTAAGTGCATCCTTTACTGGCTTTACTGAACTACGCAATTATTGTGTACACCAATAAATGGCACCAAATGCACATGTTATACATTATTTGACATACTCTATTGTGAATTATCCTTCGAAAGCTTTTCTATATTGTTTTATCAAAAGAATTTAGAGTGACTTGTGTGCAACTATCTACCCTATTCTATAAATTATTTCAAGAAATGTAAGTATAACAGCTGATCCTTCCATATTTATGTAAAAAATATTAGATGAGTTTTCCAATAACCGATACTCTGCTGTGATGCCATCATTTTGTTTAACAAAATTTGAGCTGATTAATGCTTTTATAAATTAAAAAAATATACAGCTATTCCTTACAAAATGTTTATTTTAGCATGTACTATCGCAGCACGATATTGTACATTAATATAACCATTTTTCCCCAGACCATGCAACATACAGGTCTTCGTTAAGGCCTTAACAGGGAAAACTATTACTCTTGAAGTTGAAGCTTCTGACACGATAGAGAATGTTAAAGCAAGGAACTTTTAAAACCCTGTGCATTAAGTTTAGAGACAAATCATTGAGAAAGTGTTCAGAGTAGTTTAATTTCACCCACCTTGACTTGCGATCTGAATAAACTGTTACCTACTTCTTCAAATATATATTTTACACAAAATGAACATAATGAGGAAATTAATTTTGAATATCAAAGATGAAACAAAGGAGAAACAATTGTTTGTAAATGAAGATAAAGATGAAGCAATGCTAACTTGTTCAAAAAGTAGAAAGAATGTAAGCGAACTACCTATGCAGAGGTATATTAGTTATTGCTCTATATTATATACAAAGTAAATATGATATTTTAATTTAACTATATTGTTTGCAAAGATTACAGTCCATTCAGCCACAAGATTTAAATATTCAACACAAAGAAGATGTTGATACTATTCTTAAATATGTGCCTAAATTTAGTCTATTGCGCCAACAAAATGTTCTTCCAAATATGAAGGATGAAAATGTATTTAGGGAGAATACACCATCACCACCACGTTACAGGACACCTCCAAGAGGAATGATTTTAAATTCAGAAGAAGCAAAAGTGTTTATTTTACTAAAACATTACGGATTAGGTCAATACCCAAATTCCTCGTACAAGAAGTAAATATGTTGTTACATGTATAAAATTTTATTATAAATTAATATTGTAAACTTATTTCAGGTTGACATTGATTTATTTATGAGTTTAACTAATGAAGATTTAATTGAAATTGGTATAAAAAATGAAGCTGACAGAAAAGCTATGTTAATTGTGATAAATAGTTCATAAAAAATCAGTGGTACAAAAAGAATTTTTTATCTTTTATTAATTATATCTAATTATGTATTATTATTTTATTTGTTATATACTAAAGCTGCTCTAATGTATGAATGTAAAAATGTAATATGTTATGTTATAGCATATTGGTATTATTTTTTATACTAACTTAGTACACTTAAGAACACATATGATACATTTACATACGAAATGGCTGTAAAATTGTTGTATTCTTGATGTGCGATAATAATTTATTAATAAGTACACTTTTTTGCTTTAGAATTATATGGAATTGAACGCTCTTTTAGCCAATCACTCAATTCACTATTCTCCAATTGATCCAACTGGTTTATTTTTGCCATTGTCTCCACAATATTGTTTTGATCCTGTTTAATGAATTATAGAACAATTATATGTAATTTTAACTCAATCATACAGAATTTAGAAACATAAATATGTGTATACTAGTAAAGATAAGCTGCCATCTTTATCAGATTTAGCTTTTGATAGTTTCTCCTTTAGCGTTAAATGTTTTTGTCTTTGATCTTCTTCCTGCGGTTGCTATTTTTAAATAGAGAGGATTATATGCGAGGCATAAATAATGAAAGATAAAACAAGATATCTTACAAAGAAAGTGTAGAAAAAGATACCCCTTTTGTCTTAGCATAAGAATTCATGTTTTGAATTTTAAAGTATGTAGAAATTGTTCTTTCCTTTGATACAGTAAAATTTGGGTTTCTTGAGGTATCAACCGTGATAAAATTATTTTCTACATTTTGTATAGATGAATTTTGCATAGTATTTAAACATTGAATACCTATAAAGTTTATTTTATAATTCAAGTAATTACAATTTTTAGGTATATTTGTACAGGTATATTATTATTTTAGTACCACTTTTATTTTCTTTCACATCGTTGTCGTTTAATTTTGCTCTCATATATTCATGAAATTGTACGTTATGAATTTGATGAATTTTAGTTAATCGTGTTGTTAATAATGTAGCAGTATCTACATGTTTTGTCAATCCATCTATATATTTATCAGAAAATTCTAATTGTGAGATAATATTACCCTTTTCCTTAAGATATGTACTTAATCGTCTGTCCTTTGGCGATGCAGTATTTGATCTTATATTTAAAGATTTCTGTATATAATGAAGAATAGATTTTAGTTACGACTATTGAATAGAAATTATTAAATATTCTGTGTAACTCACTGTATCAAATGGAGTATCTTTGGATATCTGTAGCCGTTTACCACAAACTTCAGGTAATTTCATAAACATATCAGATAAAAAATGTATAATTGTAGATTCTTTTTCTCTATTTGGAATAATTTCTAATGGACTACTTGCTACACACATATGAGGATATGTAAAAACCTTAGATTTGGAAATCAAAAATTTAATTTCATAAAATAAAATTCCATCTCTATTTTTTGGTAAATAATATCCATACTAAAATGTTTTACACACACATACATACATACATACATACATACATACATACATACATATATATATATATATACAAAAATATATTTGAAAGTAAATTGCAAGATGAATAAACATAGGTATTGTCATTTATACCATATTTTTCCAATGTCTGCGTAATTGGTCATAATCTTTAAAGGCACATTTTGCTGGAAGTTCTTTAGATACAGATAATAGTTTGCCTTTTTTTGTACTATAGAAATTAAAAAATTTTTTTTTAAACCAAATATACATATATATTCCATATATATTCCACTAAATGAAATAAATTATTGTTACCTTGGTAATACATGTACAAATGGAAGATTATAACGAGATAAATCAACGTATCCTTTAGGGTCTGCTAAAAAATGTGATATAATAGATGGTGAAAGATAGTCTTCAAGTTTTATATATGGAATTTTAAGTATTTCTGCATGAAGTAGCAAACACATTTTCCTTTCTAAAAACTTTTTAATGTTAATATGTTTCACATTTTTTTAAATATTAGTTATACTAAGAACAAAATTAGATTTTCTATTACCCTCTATAAGTATATCTAATTTTAATGCTCTAGTTCCTTCTATAAAGTTATAAAAATTTTTTCCTTGAACAAAGTAATCATCAACTTTATTCCACAAAGGAGCTATCTTAGTTTGTATCGTATACCTAAGACAACGGTACAAAAAGAATTTTTTATCTTTTATTAATTATATCTAATTATGTATTATTATTTTATTTGTTATATACTAAAGCTGCTCTAATGTATGAATGTAAAAATGTAATATGTTATGTTATAGCATATTCGTATTATTTTTTATACTAACTTAGTACACTTAAGAACACATATGATACATTTACATACGAAATGGCTGTAAAATTGTTGTATTCTTGATGTGCGATAATAATTTATTAATAAGTACACTTTTTTGCTTTAGAATTATATGGAATTGAACGCTCTTTTAGCCAATCACTCAATTCACTATTCTCCAATTGATCCAACTGGTTTATTTTTGCCATTGTCATTGGCATTTCATTGTTTGCCAATGAAAATTTGATTTTGCCGATGAATCATGAATTTCAACAAAATCAATTTCGCAAATTGCACAACATAGGTTACTCGTTTCCGGAAATAAAGCGTACAGAACCGATTGTTCTTTTTTTTTATTCATAAGACTACAAGCATCCATTATATATAATTGCTTGCTATTCTTAATTATTTTATGTTCTTATGGATCCAATTTATACTAACAATTTTTCAAAAACGCATTTGGCAATGAATAGCCAACATTTAAAATTTCAAAAGTTATAGTAGTACTTAAAATATGATTTTTATGAAGAAGCTTTATTTTCAATTATCTTAAAATTAAACTTGTATGTGAGACATCTAAACTTTTTATATTTAAAACAGATTTAAAATTTTGTTAAGTAAAAAGACGACTCTCTTTCTATTACCAATATATTATCTTATTTGGCGGTTACTAAGGAGTTTGTATTATATATATTGGTACGTATCGCTGAACCGCTTTGTTCAATAAAGTGCGCGAAAAATTCAAGATAACTACATATTAAGATGTAAGCATAGCTTTTTTTATACAGGCTTGCTTGGAATTCTCCCTTAAAAAACAAAAAATATTTTTTAATAACCTCGCATGGCTTTTAATTTATTGTGATCATTGACGACTAAACTTAAAGTTTTCCAATAGCGTATTTCCTGTATTTTGAATTCTTATTCACTCCTTGCTATAGTACTCGCATCGAATTTTTGACCAATATATAGATGTATTTGGCATTTCAGACATGTGAACGTGATTTCAAATTTCGCTCTTAAATTGCATATCGATATCGTTAAATATTAGGCCAGATTCATATGTAACGCAACGGTTCAGTAATGTTCAATTAGGTTGTATATTCGTAACTTCAAGCCATTTGAAGTAAACGCCGCGTAATTCAAATTTCAACACTATGCATAGCGTAGTATTCGAATAGGTAACGAATGAATTGAATAATTACTATGTACTTATATAAATAGTTATCATCGACACCATGCAGTTCTCCCATAGAATGACAGAGATGGATAGCGCGTTACAGGTGAGTTGAAGACCATGTTGAAGGACAGAGATAGTGCGCCACGACATACGACCATGGTGCCGAGTGTCGAGGTATCGCAGTCTCTCTCAGATTATACAAAAAGTAGGGAGAATACGAATAGTATTCATACACGCATACATATCTATACTAAATACATAAATGTACAATAAGTATAATAGTGTTCTTGACTAACTTTATTTTAGGAAACCAAAAATTATTGACCTTTTCTTGCAATTTTTGTAATTTTCTAATTTTCGACGTGTAGAATACGAAAATAGAGGTTTTAAGACGGGGAATCTACTGGTTCAAAAGTTATGACTATGTAAAACTGAGCATTCTTTGGCTATTTTACGGCCATGTTTGCACGTTACTTTGACGCCATATTGCTTCTATCCATCATTCAGTTGGTCCATACAGATGACCATTGTACTGAAATTTGTGGGAAATTGCACAGTTTATACAAGATCGCAGGTATTTACTAACATAACAGCTAGTCTCTAGATTAGCGAAGAGTAAGAAATGGCTCAAACCTAATTCAATCAAAGTTCAAAATCACATCACAAAATGGCCGCCATCTATGTGTATTCATGTATTCACAGCCAACGATTCCACTTACAGAACGAATTAAAAATATAAATCGATATAGCAAACAAATAAGTTGTACAACACCTTGAAAATACTCAGTTTTACAAACATAAACTTCTAACAGACAAGTTTCTCGCTTTAAAACTTCGACGTTTTATTAATATAAAAATTAGAATTGTCTTTTAATCGGTATTATTTAACGAATTGAAAACAGGATAAGTAAGTATAATAAAAGAAAAAGTAACCTACAATTTTTATGATTTGAACTATATATATATGGATATAGTAATAATAATAATAATAATATATATATATATATATATATATATGTATCTTTCTGTATATGTAGGCATTCTGTGTATATATATACTCTGTACTATATATGAACAGTATTATATATATATATATATGTATGTATACATAAAACAGCTTCATTTTAATGACAATAAGGGGAGTAAAACAAAAAACAATTAGTTAGATGCGGAAAAAGTTAACTTTATTCAGATAAAATAAGGTACATAATTCGAATTAATGTTTAATTAAGTAAAATACACTTAAAATACAAAAAAAGCCAAAAATATATAGACAAAATATATTTGATCAGTTTAGTATTAATTATTATTACTTATTATTACTTTAATATTATTACTTATACTTTAATATATTTATATACTTTAATATTATTACTTATTATTACTTATTATAATATTATTAATATTAATTATTATTACTAATTACTGTAGAAATACTACTAAAAATAAAAAAAATTATCATTTCCTGATATAAACAGTTAATTTAACGATACATGGTATCACACATTTTGATGACTGTACGTCATTTTTACAAAATTATATTTACATTTATATAAGAGATATGAATAAGCTAATTTACAAATGTACATAATTATATACATGTATTATATATACATGCATTACGAAAAAGTTGCATTACATGTTGCCTTGAGTTCTCTACGGCAAATTAGGCATTTAGTAAATGCCGGTGCACAGTAGTAGCAGGTTGCCACATGTCCACAAGGTAGGAATTCAATATTTGCTTCCCGTTCCGTGCAAACTTTACACAGACGAGACTCCTGGATCAAACGATTTTCTTCCTCTAGAGCAGCTAAAATAGTAATCAGTATATTTAAATATAATATATAATAAAATTTATTATATGTATACGGATTTCATACAAATTAACGAATTTATGATCAATCTATGTTTTTATTTTTATTACTTACCAAGTTCCTGAAGGAGAGCCGCTTCGTCAGTATCATTTTCACTATTGGATCTCTCAGGATTGTCATCAATAATTTGTATTGGTGCCTGAAATAAATATAATGTACATAAGTATATATTCGAATTATTAACTATACATATGGTTCAGGGTATATGTTTCTGTACTTACTTCTGTAGAAGTTTCGTATAACTCCTGGCATGTTTCATTGCTAACATGTTCATGACTTTCATATTCCAAATTGTTTTGGTTTTCAATACTATAAGATCCCGAACAGCTAGCTTGATGTGCCGTCGGGTATCCTGGATGGTGTAGAAGTCGATGGTCATTGTGATTAACAGACCCTTGATATTTTATACCATAAGGACTAGATGCATATCGACTTTTTCCATTCCTTATCCGTATTACAGGCGTTGGGCACGCCGAGGAGCCGGGTATCGCTGGTATCTTTGGTAACGGCCTCGAACGTCTCGGTGATATTAAATGCACCGGCCTTGCTGCCGATGTTGAAGGTACTGCTGCGGCTGAATCGTCCGCCGATATTGAGTTAATCGATGATGTTGAATCACCCGACGAAATCGCATGGTCCGACGACATTGTGTAAACCGAAGAAATGTCTTAAAACCTATTTAAAAAAAAAAAAAGAAATTATAATATCTACTGATTATAACAAGCCGATATTATCGAAGTAATCTCAGCCCCGTGTGCTTTAGCGCAAAAATTAAAAATTGTCTTTGAAAAATTACAGCGATTTTATTTGATAATTGAAGCGTTCGAAGGATCACGAAACTTTCTGTACAATCTACATAAATGCTTTCGCTACGATATTCTGACTTATAAATGGTAAAACGATTTTAGTTTACTCATTTTCGAGAAATATTATACGCGTACAATTGATGAAACAGGAATATATTACAGGCAAAACTTACCGATATCAGATGTTCACGTCCCGCTTCAACAGCACACCAACTCTTCAAGTGGAATCTTAACAAAGATTTAATATCTTATTCTTGTATATTTTATATTTTTAGATTTACTAAAACTGCTTTATCGCGCGAACGAACAAACTCTTCGACTGTCGATCAAATACTGAATCTTGAAACTTCTATTTCTGGAGAAAGAACTACCTGTTTCCTACAGATCTTATCCCTACCACAGTAGCACAAGTTGTCAACCAATCAAATTTCATCGATGCTCCGCCCCTGTACTGTACTGCTCTGTACTGTTCTCAAGTAAACGACGCACGCTAGGTACAGCAAGGTACAGAAATTATACCCCTTATTTACTCACATTTCGAAAATGATGCCGCTTTTGAAGGAATTCTTATTTGTTCGCTTCTTACTTGACAATATTAACACGTTGTTTAAAATATCAGTAGAAGCTGCTACGAAGTCTAGAGAGTCAAAGAGAGCGACAAAAAATTGCAATTTATTATTAACACATATAATGAAAGAGGAAATGATAATAGATGCTTGGTATTAGGTTCTAATCGAGTTTTCCTATTGTTTGGAATTTCCATATCGTTCTGCTTCAGATTTGACATGCTCGTCAACCGCTAATCGCTACATTGTTTCGGTTCAGGTGACCACCATTCTAAGGAAACACCCTATATACAAGTCAATACGATTCTTACCTGTAGGTGGGTAAACTATTTAGTAGGAAGGTAAAGCATAGTCTAAAGTCTCAGGTTACCGTTACATGGTTAATTCTACTTTATGGCACCCTATAATTTATGGCGTATACCCAGCCTCGGCTTTAATCTTCGCAGATTATAATAAAATTATTTTTAGAAATAAGTACGCAGATTTTTCAATATTTGAAACATCTCACACAGAGTTGGCACTTTTCGCAAATGTTCCTTGCAACAATATGCCATCGTTTGGCATTAAAAATGTTAATTGCGAATGCAGTAGAAGATAGCAAAAACGAAGAATAAAGATATTCGGATAAAACGCTATACACTTAGCTTGAAAAGCAGTAATATCTTGAAAAATAACGAGGGAGACGTTCTCGTCTGTCAAATGCAAAAAAACGTATCGACGAAGTAGAATCTTTAAAATTGACGACGCCTATGTTTTCTTACTAACCATCCTGAAATTGCTAAAGTGAGTCATCATTCTCATAACTGAATTTTCTAGCAGCTGTTTATACTTACACTGCATACACTGCTGCTTACACTGGGTTTTGTTGAGATAAATGTCATGTTGGTATGATCGCTAGTTCCTACATCCAGAGTTGGTACTACTGCTTTGCGATTCTCTTCTGTTTTCCCCCATCTTTTTTATCTGAATTTTCGCTGTGTGTAAATGGCTGTACAAGGTGTGTGAAGTACACAGGATACAAAACTAATCTGTATGAATCAATTGAATATGAAAACCCAAACCAATGTAATAACAGCTTTAAACAGCATCTGAAAAACGATAACATCCAAGAAAACAACTTGCGATTAAAAGAGTCGTATATCGAAAAATTCAAGGGTTTATTATAAATTAATATAAAAAGATTACTCTGAACATTTTTCAATGATTTTCTATGCAATAATATACTAATTCTATGTAATAACTTTCTCTGTTTTCGTTTTCATTATTTCGATTATTTTTCATTTCCACAGTTCAATAATCTCGCTGTTCATTCGATTCGCATTTATTTTGCGAAAGACGATATAAATATTTTCTCCCACGTACTTAACAAAGGAAGGTTATAGGTATTCTTAAACGTTTGCAACCTTTCCCAAATTGAATTAACTAGCACGATGATGGCCCAAATATCTGAAACGTGCTTTCCGGAGCTAAGTTATAACAGCGCCCCTCTTCCTCCCCCGTGGCAAAGTGGCAATACATCCCTTTTTGCAAACGACCCGCACACGAAAAAACGCTAAGACTAATGTGAGCAAAAGTCAAACTAATCCACCAGCTAGCCAAGTGACCACCTACAACAGGTTCTCAATACTGGAGACAACAGAAGACTCCATGGACACAACCGAAACGGTAAATAGACAACATACCCAAAGAATTCCTCCTCCCCCGCCACAATCTTCATTGACGATGTCATCCACATTCAAACAATGATAAAGTCCATCGAGAAAGATATCAACAAAGAAGACTACAAACTAAAAATTAATAATAATCATGTGAAAATTCTGCCGACCAACCCAGACGCCTATAGAAAACTAACTAAGTTGCTAAAAATCTTGAACGCAAATCTCCACATATACCAGCTCAAGCAAGAAAGACCTTTTCTTGTGGTGCTACGCAATATCCACCATTCAGCCAATCTAGGCGAGCTGAAGTTTGAAATTTTAAAATATGGCCACGAAGTAACTAACATTAACAACATAAGGCATAGAATCACGAAAAACCCGCTATCCTTATTCTTTATTGATATGAAACAAAAATCAAACAATAAAGAAATTTACAACCCCAATCGTCTGACGAACTCAATAGTAAAAATCGAACCACTGTTTGTAAAGAAAGAGATAGTGCAATGCAAAAGGTGCCAAAGATACGGCCACACGCAGAAATACTGCAACCATAATTTCCGGTGTGTTAAATGTGCAGGAAGTCACCCCACTGACCAATGAACTAAATCCTCAGAAACCCCCGCGAAGTGAATCCACTGTCAAGGAGAGTGATCCTGCGAACTACAAACGCTCAGCCTGTTAATTGTGATAAATAGTTCATAAAAAATCAGTGATACAAAAAGAATTTTTTATCTTTTATTAATTATATCTAATTATGTATTATTATTTTATTTGTTATATACTAAAGCTGCTCTAATGTATGAATGTAAAAATGTAATATGTTATGTTATAGCATATTGGTATTATTTTTTATACTAACTTAGTACACTTAAGAACACATATGATACATTTACATACGAAATGGCTGTAAAATTGTTGTATTCTTGATGTGCGATAATAATTTATTAATAAGTACACTTTTTTGCTTTAGAATTATATGGAATTGAACGCTCTTTTAGCCAATCACTCAATTCACTATTCTCCAATTGATCCAACTGGTTTATTTTTGCCATTGTCTCCACAATATTGTTTTGATCCTGTTTAATGAATTATAGAACAATTATATGTAATTTTCACTTAATCATACAGAATTTAGAAACATAAATATGCGTATACTGGTAAAGATGAGCTGCCATCTTTATCAGATTTAGCTTTTGCTAGCTTCTCCTTTATCGTTAAATGTTTTTGTCTTTGATATTTTTCCTGCGGTAGCTATTATTAAATAGAGAAGATCATAAGCGAAGCATGCACAACGAAAGTATAATAAAAGAAAAAGTAAGCTCTGATTTTTATGATTTGAAGTATGTATGTGTATATATATATATAATGAAACTATATAATATATATATATAATAATAATAAATGAAATGAAACTGTATTACATATATATTTATATATATAAAACAGCGTCACTTTAATGACAATAAGGGGAGTAAAACAAAAAACAATTAGTTAGATGCGGAAAAAGTTAACTTTATTCAGATAAAATAAGATACATAATTCGAATTAATGTTTAATTAAGTAAAATACACTTAAAATACAAAAAAGCCAAAAATATAAAGAAAAAATGTATTTGATCAATTTAGTATTATGTTTCTATTTATTAATTACTGTAGAAATAGTACTAGAAATAAAATATTTTATCATTTCATGATATATACACTTAATTTAACGATACATGGTATCACAAATTTTAATGTGTGTACGTCAATTTTTAAAAATTGTAAGGTATATTTATATGAGAGACATGGATAAGCTAATTTATATATGTACACAATTATATATACATATGTGCATGCATTACGTCAAAAAGATACGGCTCGATGCTTTAATTTCTCCTTGGCAAATTATGCATCGTGAGAAAACTTGTGAACAGTAATCGCAGGTTGCTGCATGTCCACAAGGTAGGAATACAACTGTTGCTTCTCGTTCCGTGCAAACTTTACACAAACGAGCATTTTTCAATGCTCGATTTTTTTCCTTCGCAGCAGCTAAAATAGTAAACAGTATATTTAGATATAACATATAATAAAATTTATTATATGTATACGGATTTCATACAAATAAACGAATTTATGATCAATCTATGTTTTTATTTTTATTACTTACCAATTTTCTGAACGAGAGTCATTTCATTAGTATCATTTTCACTATTGGATCTCTTAGGAATCCCATACAAAATTTGTGTTGGTGTCTGAAATAAATATAATGTACATAAGCATATATTCGAATTATTAATTATACATATGGTTCAGGGTATATGTTACTGTACTTACTTCTGTAGAAGTTTCATATAACTCCTGGCCTGTTACATTATTAACATATTTGAAACCCCGTACTGTTAATAAGTAATAACAGCTGGGAGACAAAATTGCATGTTGTTCCCATGGATCTTCTCGTGGTCTCCAATTTCCTATAATAATTCCACAATGGAAACAGATAGTGTGATCTTTAATTTCTGTGTAATAGTAGCCAGCATCGGCTAATTTTTCACTTTTCTATCTTTTGTATGCAGGCCATCTTGCGAATGAGTTTAACCTGGATTCGTAACTGGCATATTCCAAGTTTTCTGGTTTCTTAACTCCTCTTAGTCCCAAACGGCAAAGTTCATATGCCGTAGCGTTTCGTGGAAATTTTAAAAATCGATGGTCATGAAAATCAAATGAATCTTGATATTTCAAACCATAAGGACAAGATATATTTCTTCTTTTTCTCCGTAGAATTCTATCAGGATTTGCTCCAATTGGTACATTATCACAATGTTCATTGCGGATAAATCTGCACTCCGGAGAACACATTATATGAATTTGCATGGGCAAATGACCCTGTGCCCAGTGACTTATCTCCACTTGACACTCGAAGCATCTCACTCTATCTATTTCACCAGTGAAATAGAATCCTGCAGCTGCAAGACTGGTAGGGTGAATGAATGATAGAGGCCAATTTCGAAAACTCCAGAGTCTTGCTGCCTCAAAGCGAAAATCATGATAACTTTCTCCAATCTCACGCCACGAAGATGGAGCCATCGATATTACTGCCGAAAGCAATTCCGTTATTGGCAACGTATAGTTTTCGGGAATCATTAGGTCCATTGGCGAGGACGAGTGGTCGGGAGACATTGGTAGCATTGGCGACGACGAGTTGTCGGGAGACATTGGTAGCATTGGCGACGACGAAGGTCTCGGTGATATTAAATGCACCGGCCTTGCTGCCGATGTTGAAGGTACTGCTGCGGCTGAATCGTCCGCCGATATTGAGTTAATCGATGATGTTGAATCACCCGACGAAATCGAATGATCCGACGACATTATGTAAACCGAAGAAATGTCTTAAAACCTATTTAAAAAAAAAAAGAAATTAAAATATCTACTGATTATAACAAGCCGATATTATCGAAGTAATCTCAGCCCCGTGTGCTTTAGCGCAAAAATTAAAAATTGTCTTTGAAAAATTACAGCGATTTTATTTGATAATTGAAGCGTTCGAAGGATCACGAAACTTTCTGTACAATCTACATAAATGCTTTCGCTACGATATTCTGACTTATAAATGGTAAAACAATTTTAGTTTACTCATTTTCGAGAAATATTATACGCGTACAATTGATGAAACAGGAACATATTACAGACAAAACTTACCGATATCAGATGTTCACGTCCCGCTTCAACAGCACACCAACTCTTCAAGTGGAATCTTAACAAAGATTTAATATCTTATTCTTGTATATTTTATATTTTTAGATTTACTAAAACTGCTTTATCGCACGAACGAACAAACTCTTCGACTGTCGATCAAATACTGAATCTTGAAACTTCTATTTCTGGAGAAAGAACTACCTGTTTCCTACAGATCTTATTCCTACCACAGTAGCACAAGTTGTCAACCAATCAAATTTCATCGATGTTCCATCCCTGTACTGTACTGCTCTGTACTGTTCTCAAGTAAACGACGCACGCTAGGTACAGCAAGGTACAGAAATTATACCCCTTATTTACTCACATTTCGAAAATGATGCCGCTTTTAAAATATCAGTAAAAGCTGCTACGAAGTCTAGAGAGTCAAAGAGAGCGACAAAAAATTGCAATTTATTATTAACACACATAATGAAAGAGGAAATGATAATAGATGCTTGGTATTAGGTTCTAATCGAGTTTTCCTATTGTTTGGAATTTCCATATCGTTCTTCTTCGGTTTTGACATACTCGTCAACCCCTAATCGCTACGTTGTTTCGGTTCAGGTGACCACCATTCTAAGGAAACACCCTATATACAAGACAATACGATTCTTGCCTGAAGGTGGGTAAAATATTTAGTAAGAAGGTAAAATATAGTCTAAAGTCTCAGATTACCGTTACATGGTTAATTTTACTTTATGGCACCCTATACTTTATCTTGAACAGGGTTTCTGCAGGAAAATTGAACCATTTGTAACATTTTATAAATTCATTTTGAGATAAAGTTCTCTCGCGATGCGAATAGTAAGACGCTGTAGCATTATGTTATATTGTATTATACATATTGTACCATGTCGTATAAATATACATAGATATTTATACATACATATGTATGTATATATATATATACACATACATATGTTGAGAGATGCTCAGTTGGTATGACCGCTAGTTGCCAAAAGGTTACTAGGGTTATGTTGGTACGACTCCTCACGACGCTCTTTTGTCTTAGGAGTCGACTACGTGTTAATTGCTAAGACGCATTGGGAGAGATTAGACGTTAACTGTGTGATTTGGTGTTTTGTACAAGAGAGAAAATAAAAGGTGTGATAACCAATCCGAGTGGATCAGCTTGATTATCAACCCCAACCTATATAAAATAACAACATATACGTATATATATATATATATATACGTAAATTCCCTAGAGTTCATGTAGGATAGGGATTCTTTTTGTTTTACGGGTAGCACGACAGGCTGTATTTCACGGACAGACCGATCTTCTTTTGTTTTACGGACGACCATTTTAAGAAGCACGATTTTCCCGAACGGACGGACAGAGAGTTACATTAGAGACAGACAAGGTTACAGAATAGTTAATTAAGATTTTAAAGACTGAAGAAGAATGATCGGTAGCTCAGGACGTTGAAAATCGATTCTCGATTTTCAGGTAAACATTGTACTAAAGACTCGTTATTTCCCGTTTATATAATTATTGTTATTTATTGTTATAGTCGCATATTAATTGTTGTTTATTTTTGTATTTTATTATTTACTTCATAATAAAAACTCGATTTTCAGACTACAGAATCGATCCCTGAATTATCCCCAGATTACGATCTTACATATATATACACACATATATATTTGAATGGATATATGTATCGCAATCATATATTGTCTTTGGCACTTTTCGCAAATGTTCCTTGCAACAATATACCATCGTTTGGCATTAAAAGTGTTTATTGCGTATGCACTAGATGATAGTAAAAACGAAGAATAAAGATATTCGAGCAAAACGCAATACACTTAGCTTGAAAAGCAGTAATATCTTGAAAAATAACGAGGGAGACGTTCTCGTCTGTCAAATGCAAAAAAAGGTATCGACGAAGTAGAACCTTTAAAATTGTCGACGCCTATGTTTTCTTACTAACCATCCTGAAATTGCTAAAGTGAGTCATCATTCTCATAACTGAATTTTCTAGCAGCTGTTTATACTTACACTGCATACACTGCTGCTTACACTGGGTTTTGTTGAGATAAATGTCATGTTGGTATGATCGCTAGTTCCTACATCCAGAGTTGGTACTACTGCTTTGCGATTCTCTTCTGTTTTTCCCCCATCTTTTTTATCTGAATTTTCGTTGTGTGTAAATGGCTGTACAAGGTGTGTGAAGTACACAGGATACAAAACTAATCTGTATGAATCAATTGAATATGAAAACCCAAACCAATGTAATAACAGCTTTAAACAGCATCTGAAAAACGATAACATCCAAGAAAACAACTTGCGATTAAAAGAGTCGTATATCGGAAATATATATATATATATATATATATATATATATATGTATATGTATGTATATATTTACATATATATATGTCGGGTTTGCGTTAAGATTGGAGTTAGGGTTAAGGGCGTGAAACGAATCCCTATTGGCATTAGATGTGATCAATATGCAATAGAGAAGATATTTACTAGTGCAAATATGACTATGATAGAATTTGACAAGTAATCGCGATAATTAGACACTCGAGAAGCTAAAGACAATGATCCTAGGCTCGATAACGAATCCGCGGTCAACGGGATGACGAACTCTACTCTTCTGTAGCGTCTACGTTGTACTTAATGTTAATGCAAGGAGCCATCACTACGTATAAGGATGACAATTCAATCGTTGATGAGATCGTACAAGAGAGCGTCTCTCCGTCACGGTGACGCTGTCGAAGAAAACTATGATGGATGTGCCTAAGGGCACGAGATCATCGGATTCGCAGAGGAAAGTCTTCGTTCGAAGGGTGAAGGAAATTAACGTTACTGTTAATTGGTCAATTTCCATGTTGGTGGTTAGAGAAGGATGTTAGCTGTCCTTGGGAAAAGTTGCTAGCGGGAAGCGTCGTTCCTGGGAGGATAGATTTCTCTTATCTTCCCGTAGTTGGGACACGGACTATTTGTCTATTTGAAGGACTTTGTATATCTGCAACTTAATATTCGTAACGGGTTCTCGGCCAGCTAAACATATACTGTGAAGAAGCGTTGACATCTGGCAATCATCTTACCCGAAGGACAAAGTCTGCGTGTGAAGAGCCACGGGACAGAAATAGTTGAAATGTTTACCGTCGTACCACGACCCAAGTATCTCTTTTAAGGAGAACTATAAAATTACTTCATGCCTTTGTTAGACAAAACGTTCATCCCTTGACCGCGGCCACGTGCGGAGACTGGTTGTCGCCACGAGCCCGAGCTCACTATCATAAACTTCAAATAAGTACAGTCTAATAGAATGACAACAATTTCTTAATACGGCTACGGTGGAATCTGAATTACAGTACTAAAGGATCTTCACAAAGTTCCAAAGGGAAGGTTCCGGTGTTCTTTCATCTCCGACATATATATATATATATATATATATATATATATATATATATATATATATATATATATATATATATATATATATATATATATGGATATGTATGTGTCTATATATATACATACATATGTATGTATAAATATATATGTATATTTATATGACATAGTATAATATGTATAACACAATATAACATAATGCTACAGCGTCTAACTATTCGCATCGCGAGAGAACTTTATCTCAAAATGAATTTATAAAATGTTACAAATGGTTCAATTTTCCTGCAGAAACCCTGTTCAAGATGTTTCATATATTGAAAAATCTGCGTACTTATTTCTAAAAATAATTTTATTATAATCTGCGAAGATTAAAGCCGAGGCTGGGTATACGCCATAAATTATAGGGTGCCATAAAGTAGAATTAACCATGTAACGGTAACCTGAGACTTTAGACTATGCTTTACCTTCCTACTAAATAGTTTACCCACCTACAGGTAAGAATCGTATTGACTTGTATATAGGGTGTTTCCTTAGAATGGTGGTCACCTGAACCGAAACAATGTAGCGATTAGCGGTTGACGAGCATGTCAAATCTGAAGCAGAACGATATGGAAATTCCAAACAATAGGAAAACTCGATTAGAACCTAATACCAAGCATCTATTATCATTTCCTCTTTCATTATATGTGTTAATAATAAATTGCAATTTTTTGTCGCTCTCTTTGACTCTCTAGACTTCGTAGCAGCTTCTACTGATATTTTAAACAACGTGTTAATATTGTCAAGTAAGAAGCGAACAAATAAGAATTCCTTCAAAAGCGGCATCATTTTCGAAATGTGAGTAAATAAGGGGTATAATTTCTGTACCTTGCTGTACCTAGCGTGCGTCGTTTACTTGAGAACAGTACAGAGCAGTACAGTACAGGGGCGGAGCATCGATGAAATTTGATTGGTTGACAACTTGTGCTACTGTGGTAGGGATAAGATCTGTAGGAAACAGGTAGTTCTTTCTCCAGAAATAGAAGTTTCAAGATTCAGTATTTGATCGACAGTCGAAGAGTTTGTTCGTTCGCGCGATAAAGCAGTTTTAGTAAATCTAAAAATATAAAATATACAAGAATAAGATATTAAATCTTTGTTAAGATTCCACTTGAAGAGTTGGTGTGCTGTTGAAGCGGGACGTGAACATCTGATATCGGTAAGTTTTGCCTGTAATATATTCCTGTTTCATCAATTGTACGCGTATAATATTTCTCGAAAATGAGTAAACTAAAATCGTTTTACCATTTATAAGTCAGAATATCGTAGCGAAAGCATTTATGTAGATTGTACAGAAAGTTTCGTGATCCTTCGAACGCTTCAATTATCAAATAAAATCGCTGTAATTTTTCAAAGACAATTTTTAATTTTTGCGCTAAAGCACACGGGGCTGAGATTACTTCGATAATATCGGCTTGTTATAATCAGTAGATATTATAATTTCTTTTTTTTTTTTTAAATAGGTTTTAAGACATTTCTTCGGTTTACACAATGTCGTCGGACCATGCGATTTCGTCGGGTGATTCAACATCATCGATTAACTCAATATCGGCGGACGATTCAGCCGCAGCAGTACCTTCAACATCGGCAGCAAGGCCGGTGCATTTAATATCACCGAGACGTTCGAGGCCGTTACCAAAGATACCAGCGATACCCGGCTCCTCGGCGTGCCCAACGCCTGTAATACGGATAAGGAATGGAAAAAGTCGATATGCATCTAGTCCTTATGGTATAAAATATCAAGGGTCTGTTAATCACAATGACCATCGACTTCTACACCATCCAGGATACCCGACGGCACATCAAGCTAGCTGTTCGGGATCTTATAGTATTGAAAACCAAAACAATTTGGAATATGAAAGTCATGAACATGTTAGCAATGAAACATGCCAGGAGTTATACGAAACTTCTACAGAAGTAAGTACAGAAACATATACCCTGAACCATATGTATAGTTAATAATTCGAATATATACTTATGTACATTATATTTATTTCAGGCACCAATACAAATTATTGATGACAATCCTGAGAGATCCAATAGTGAAAATGATACTGACGAAGCGGCTCTCCTTCAGGAACTTGGTAAGTAATAAAAATAAAAACATAGATTGATCATAAATTCGTTAATTTGTATGAAATCCGTATACATATAATAAATTTTATTATATATTATATTTAAATATACTGATTACTATTTTAGCTGCTCTAGAGGAAGAAAATCGTTTGATCCAGGAGTCTCGTCTGTGTAAAGTTTGCACGGAACGGGAAGCAAATATTGAATTCCTACCTTGTGGACATGTGGCAACCTGCTACTACTGTGCACCGGCATTTACTAAATGCCTAATTTGCCGTAGAGAACTCAAGGCAACATGTAATGCAACTTTTTCGTAATGCATGTATATATAATACATGTATATAATTATGTACATTTGTAAATTAGCTTATTCATATCTCTTATATAAATGTAAATATAATTTTGTAAAAATGACGTACAGTCATCAAAATGTGTGATACCATGTATCGTTAAATTAACTGTTTATATCAGGAAATGATAATTTTTTTTATTTTTAGTAGTATTTCTACAGTAATTAGTAATAATAATTAATATTAATAATATTATAATAAGTAATAATAAGTAATAATATTAAAGTATATAAATATATTAAAGTATAAGTAATAATATTAAAGTAATAATAAGTAATAATAATTAATACTAAACTGATCAAATATATTTTGTCTATATATTTTTGGCTTTTTTTGTATTTTAAGTGTATTTTACTTAATTAAACATTAATTCGAATTATGTACCTTATTTTATCTGAATAAAGTTAACTTTTTCCGCATCTAACTAATTGTTTTTTGTTTTACTCCCCTTATTGTCATTAAAATGAAGCTGTTTTATGTATACATACATATATATATATATATAATACTGTTCATATATAGTACAGAGTATATATATACACAGAATGCCTACATATACAGAAAGATACATATATATATATATATATATATATTATTATTATTATTATTACTATATCCATATATATATAGTTCAAATCATAAAAATTGTAGGTTACTTTTTCTTTTATTATACTTACTTATCCTGTTTTCAATTCGTTAAATAATACCGATTAAAAGACAATTCTAATTTTTATATTAATAAAACGTCGAAGTTTTAAAGCGAGAAACTTGTCTGTTAGAAGTTTATGTTTGTAAAACTGAGTATTTTCAAGGTGTTGTACAACTTATTTGTTTGCTATATCGATTTATATTTTTAATTCGTTCTGTAAGTGGAATCGTTGGCTGTGAATACATGAATACACATAGATGGCGGCCATTTTGTGATGTGATTTTGAACTTTGATTGAATTAGGTTTGAGCCATTTCTTACTCTTCGCTAATCTAGAGACTAGCTGTTATGTTAGTAAATACCTGCGATCTTGTATAAACTGTGCAATTTCCCACAAATTTCAGTACAATGGTCATCTGTATGGACCAACTGAATGATGGATAGAAGCAATATGGCGTCAAAGTAACGTGCAAACATGGCCGTAAAATAGCCAAAGAATGCTCAGTTTTACATAGTCATAACTTTTGAACCAGTAGATTGCCCGTCTTAAAACCTCTATTTTCGTATTCTACACGTCGAAAATTAGAAAATTACAAAAATTGCAAGAAAAGGTCAATAATTTTTGGTTTCCTAAAATAAAGTTAGTCAAGAACACTATTATACTTATTGTACATTTATGTATTTAGTATAGATATGTATGCGTGTATGAATACTATTCGTATTCTCCCTACTTTTTGTATAATCTGAGAGAGACTGCGATACCTCGACACTCGGCACCATGGTCGTATGTCGTGGCGCACTATCTCTGTCCTTCAACATGGTCTTCAACTCACCTGTAACGCGCTATCCATCTCTGTCATTCTATGGGAGAACTGCATGGTGTCGATGATAACTATTTATATAAGTACATAGTAATTATTCAATTCATTCGTTACCTATTCGAATACTACGCTATGCATAGTGTTGAAATTTGAATTACGCGGCGTTTACTTCAAATGGCTTGAAGTTACGAATATACAACCTAATTGAACATTACTGAACCGTTGCGTTACATATGAATCTGGCCTAATATTTAACGATATCGATATGCAATTTAAGAGCGAAATTTGAAATCACGTTCACATGTCTGAAATGCCAAATACATCTATATATTGGTCAAAAATTCGATGCGAGTACTATAGCAAGGAGTGAATAAGAATTCAAAATACAGGAAATACGCTATTGGAAAACTTTAAGTTTAGTCGTCAATGATCACAATAAATTAAAAGCCATGCGAGGTTATTAAAAAATATTTTTTGTTTTTTAAGGGAGAATTCCAAGCAAGCCTGTATAAAAAAAGCTATGCTTACATCTTAATATGTAGTTATCTTGAATTTTTCGCGCACTTTATTGAACAAAGCGGTTCAGCGATACGTACCAATATATATAATACAAACTCCTTAGTAACCGCCAAATAAGATAATATATTGGTAATAGAAAGAGAGTCGTCTTTTTACTTAACAAAATTTTAAATCTGTTTTAAATATAAAAAGTTTAGATGTCTCACATACAAGTTTAATTTTAAGATAATTGAAAATAAAGCTTCTTCATAAAAATCATATTTTAAGTACTACTATAACTTTTGAAATTTTAAATGTTGGCTATTCATTGCCAAATGCGTTTTTGAAAAATTGTTAGTATAAATTGGATCCATAAGAACATAAAATAATTAAGAATAGCAAGCAATTATATATAATGGATGCTTGTAGTCTTATGAATAAAAAAAAAGAACAATCGGTTCTGTACGCTTTATTTCCGGAAACGAGTAACCTATGTTGTGCAATTTGCGAAATTGATTTTGTTGAAATTCATGATTCATCGGCAAAATCAAATTTTCATTGGCAAACAATGAAATGCCAATGACAATGGCAAAAATAAACCAGTTGGATCAATTGGAGAATAGTGAATTGAGTGATTGGCTAAAAGAGCGTTCAATTCCATATAATTCTAAAGCAAAAAAGTGTACTTATTAATAAATTATTATCGCACATCAAGAATACAACAATTTTACAGCCATTTCGTATGTAAATGTATCATATGTGTTCTTAAGTGTACTAAGTTAGTATAAAAAATAATACGAATATGCTATAACATAACATATTACATTTTTACATTCATACATTAGAGCAGCTTTAGTATATAACAAATAAAATAATAATACATAATTAGATATAATTAATAAAAGATAAAAAATTCTTTTTGTACCACTGATTTTTTATGAACTATTTATCACAATTAACATAGCTTTTCTGTCAGCTTCATTTTTTATACCAATTTCAATTAAATCTTCATTAGTTAAACTCATAAATAAATCAATGTCAACCTGAAATAAGTTTACAATATTAATTTATAATAAAATTTTATACATGTAACAACATATTTACTTCTTGTACGAGGAATTTGGGTATTGACCTAATCCGTAATGTTTTAGTAAAATAAACACTTTTGCTTCTTCTGAATTTAAAATCATTCCTCTTGGAGGTGTCCTGTAACGTGGTGGTGATGGTGTATTCTCCCTAAATACATTTTCATCCTTCATATTTGGAAGAACATTTTGTTGGCGCAATAGACTAAATTTAGGCACATATTTAAGAATAGTATCAACATCTTCTTTGTGTTGAATATTTAAATCTTGTGGCTGAATGGACTGTAATCTTTGCAAACAATATAGTTAAATTAAAATATCATATTTACTTTGTATATAATATAGAGCAATAACTAATATACCTCTGCATAGGTAGTTCGCTTACATTCTTTCTACTTTTTGAACAAGTTAGCATTGCTTCATCTTTATCTTCATTTACAAACAATTGTTTCTCCTTTGTTTCATCTTTGATATTCAAAATTAATTTCCTCATTATGTTCATTTTGTGTAAAATATATATTTGAAGAAGTAGGTAACAGTTTATTCAGATCGCAAGTCAAGGTGGGTGAAATTAAACTACTCTGAACACTTTCTCAATGATTTGTCTCTAAACTTAATGCACAGGGTTTTAAAAGTTCCTTGCTTTAACATTCTCTATCGTGTCAGAAGCTTCAACTTCAAGAGTAATAGTTTTCCCTGTTAAGGCCTTAACGAAGACCTGTATGTTGCATGGTCTGGGGAAAAATGGTTATATTAATGTACAATATCGTGCTGCGATAGTACATGCTAAAATAAACATTTTGTAAGGAATAGCTGTATATTTTTTTAATTTATAAAAACATTAATCAGCTCAAATTTTGTTAAACAAAATGATGGCATCACAGCAGAGTATCGGTTATTGGAAAACTCATCTAATATTTTTTACATAAATATGGAAGGATCAGCTGTTATACTTACATTTCTTGAAATAATTTATAGAATAGGGTAGATAGTTGCACACAAGTCACTCTAAATTCTTTTGATAAAACAATATAGAAAAGCTTTCGAAGGATAATTCACAATAGAGTATGTCAAATAATGTATAACATGTGCATTTGGTGCCATTTATTGGTGTACACAATAATTGCGTAGTTCAGTAAAGCCAGTAAAGGATGCACTTAGACTAAATCTCATAATTTTTCACCATTTCCTTAAATTAAGTGCATATACATTATTTGATGTGTACATACAAGTACATACCGCATATCTGTTAAAATTAATTAAATGTTATATAATATGTTTCCTAGGAAAGCCGTTGAAAAATTTGAAAAAGGTTTCAAACGTTTAAGAATACCTATAACCTTCCTTTGTTAAGTACGTGGGAGAAAATATTTATATCGTCTTTCGCAAAATAAATGCGAATCGAATGAACAGCGAGATTATTGAACTGTGGAAATGAAAAAGAATCGAAATAATGAAAACGAAAACAGAGAAAGTTATTACATAGAATTATTATATTATTGCATAGAAAATCATTGAAAAATGTTCAGAGTAATCTATATATATTAATTTATAATAAACCCTTGAATTTTTCGATATACGACTCTTTTAATCGCAAGTTGTTTTCTTGGACCTTATCGTTTTTCAGATGCTGTTTAAAGCTGTTATTACATTGGTTTGGGTTTTCATATTCAATTGATTCATACAGATTAGTTTTGTATCCTGTGTACTTCACACACCTTGTACAGCCATTTACACACAGCGAAAATTCAGATAAAAAGGACGTGACGGATGGGGAAAAACAGAAGAGAATCGCAAAGCAGTTGTTCCAACACTGGATGTAGGAACTAGCGATCATATCAACATGACATTTATCTCAACAAAAGCCAGTGTAGATTTCGAGTTCAGGATGTTTGGTGCCTAAGACACATCGAATGCAAAATGCTAGATAAAAATAAAGAAAAATTAGAAAAACAATCGAAATGAGAGTAAACGGATACAGTAGATACGCCGCTACATTGTACACGAATATAAACAGCTGCTAGGAAAATTCAGTTATGAGAATGATGACTCACTTTAGCAATTTCAGGATGGTTAGTAAGAAAACATAGACGTCGACAATTTTAAAGGTTCTACTTCGTCGATACGTTTTTTTGCATTTGACAGACGAGAACGTCTCCCTCGTTATTTTTCAAGATATTACTGCTTTTCAAGCTAAATGTATTGCGTTTTGCCCGAATATCTTTATTCTTCGTTTTTACTATCTTCTACTGCATTCGCAACTAACACTTTTAAAGCCAAACGATGGTATATTGTTGCAAGGAACATTTGCGAAAAGGGCCAACGACGATATATGATTGCGATGCATATATACATATATATATATATACATACGCATATGTGTATACGTGTGTGAGCGCGTGTGTATGTAAATGTGTGTTTATATATATATATATGATATGGTATAATTTGTATACTACAATATAACATATTGCATATATATATATATATATATATATATAATGAAAATATATATAATAAATGAAATGAAACTGTATTACATATATATTTATATATATATAAAACAGCTTCATTTTAATGACGATAAGGGGAATAAAATAAAAAACAATTAGTTAAATGCTGAAAAAGTTAACTTTATTCAGATAAAATAAGGTACATAATTCGAATTAATGTTTAATTAAGTAAAATACACTTAAGATACAAAAAAGGCCAAAAATATAAAGACAAAATGTATTTGATCAATTTAGTATTATGTTTCTATTTATTAATTACTGTAGAAATACTATTAAAAATAAAAAAAATTATCATTTCCTGATATATACAGTTAATTTAACGATACATCACACATTTTAATGACTGTACGTCATTTTTAAAAAATTATATTTATATTTATATAAGAGATATGAATAAGCTAATTTACAAATGTACATAATTATATACATGTGCATGCATTACAAAAAAATTGCACTACTTGTCGCCTTAAGTTCTCCTCGGCAAATTATGCATTTTGTAAGTGCCGGTGAACAGTAGTCGCAGGTTGCTACATGTCCACAAGGTAGGAATACAACTGTTGCTTCTCGTTCCATGCAAACTTTACACAAACGAGCATTTTTCAATGCTCGATTTTTTTCCTTCGCAGCAGCTAAAATTGTGAACAGTATATTTAGATGTAACACATAATAAAATTTATTATATGTATACGGATTTCATACAAATAAACGAATTTATGATCAATCTGTGTTTTTATGTTTATTACTTACCAATTTTCTGGACGAGAGTCATTTCATTAGTATCATTTTCACTATTGGATCTCTCAGGATTCCCATTCGCAATTTGTGTTGGTGCCTGAAATAAATATAATGTACATAAGTATATATCCGAATTGTTAACTATACATATGGTTCAGGGTATATGTTACTGTACTTACTTCTGTAGAAGTTTCATATAACTCCTGGCCTGTTACATTATTAGCATATTTGAAACCCCGTACTGTTAATAAGTAATAACAGCCGGGAGACGAAATTGCATGTTTTTCCCATGGATGTTCTTCTGGTCCCCAATTTTCTATACAAATTCCACAATGGTAACAGACAGTGAGATCCATTATTCCGATGTAGTAGAAGCCAGCATCGGCTAATTCTTCACTTGTCTGCCTTAGATGTGTAGGCCATCCTGCGAATGAGTTTAACCTGGATTCGTAACTGGCATATTCCAATTTTTCTGGTTCCGTAACTCTCCTTAGTCCCAAACGGCTAAATTCATATGTCGACGGGGTTCGTGAATGTCTTAAAAATCTGTGGTCATTAAAATCAAATGACTTGTGATATTTTAAACCATAAGGACAGTATATATTTCCGTTTCTTTGTGTTATCCGTACTCGTGGCGTTGGCGACATCCAGGGTTCGGGGAACATTGGTAGCATTGGCGACGACCAGTGTACGGCGAACATTGATAGCATTGATGACATCGGGGGGGCGGCTATCAATGGTATCATTGACGACGTCGAAAGACTCGGTGACATTAAATGCACCGGCCTTGCTGCCGATGTTGAAGGTACTGCTGCGGCTGAATCGTCCGCCGATATTGAGTTAATCGATGATGTTGAATCACCCGACGAAATCGCATGATCCGACGACATTGTGTAAACCGAAGAAATGTCTTAAAACCTATTTAAAAAAAAAAAAGAAATTATAATATCTACTGATTATAACAAGCCGATATTATCGAAGTAATCTCAGCCCCGTGTGCTTTAGCGCAAAAATTAAAAATTGTCTTTGAAAAATTACAGCGATTTTATTTGATAATTGAAGCGTTCGAAGGATCACGAAACTTTCTGTACAATCTACATAAATGCTTTCGCTACGATATTCTGACTTATAAATGGTAAAACGATTTTAGTTTACTCATTTTCGAGAAATATTATACGCGTACAATTGATGAAACAGGAATATATTACAGGCAAAACTTACCGATATCAGATGTTCACGTCCCGCTTCAACAGCACACCAACTCTTCAAGTGGAATCTTAACAAAGATTTAATATCTTATTCTTGTATATTTTATATTTTTAGATTTACTAAAACTGCTTTATCGCACGAACGAACAAACTCTTCGACTGTCGATCAAATACTGAATCTTGAAACTTCTATTTCTGGAGAAAGAACTACCTGTTTCCTACAGATCTTATCCCTACCACAGTAGCACAAGTTGTCAACCAATCAAATTTCATCGATGCTCCGCCCCTGTACTGTACTGCTCTGTACTGTTCTCAAGTAAACGACGCACGCTAGGTACAGCAAGGTACAGAAATTATACCCCTTATTTACTCACATTTCGAAAATGATGCCGCTTTTGAAGGAATTCTTATTTGTTCGGTTTTTACTTGACAATAATAACACGTTGTTTAAAATATCAGTAGAAGCTGCTACGAAGTCTAGAGAGTCAAAGAGAGCGACAAAAAATTGCAATTTATTATTAACACACATAATGAAAGAGGAAATGATAATAGATGCTTGGTATTAGGTTCTAATCGAGTTTTCGTATTGTTTGGAATTTCCATATCGTTCTTCTTCAGTTTTGACATACTCGTCAACCCCTAATCGCTACGTTGTTTCGGTTCAGGTGACCACCATTCTAAGGAAACACCCTATATACAAGACAATACGATTCTTGCCTGAAGGTGGGTAAAATATTTAGTAAGAAGGTAAAGCATAGTCTAAAGTCTCAGGTTACCGTTACATGTTTAATTTTACTTTATGGCACCCTATAATTTATGGCGTATACCCAGCCTCGGCTTTAATCTTCGCAGATTATAATAAAATTATTTTTAGAAATAAGTACGCAGTTTTTTCAATATATGAAACATCTTGAACAAGGTTTCTGCAGGAAAATTGTACCATTTATAACATTTTATAAATTCATTTTGAGATAAAGTTCTCTCGCGATGCGAATAGTTAGACGCTGTAGCATTATGTTATATTGTGTTATACATATTATACTATGTCATATAAATATACATGTGTGTGTGTGTGTGTGTGTGTGTGTAAATTCCCTAGTGTTCATGTAGGATAGGGATTCTTTTTGTTTTACGGGTAGCACGACAGGCTGTGTTTCACCGACAGACCGATCTTCTTTTGTTTTACGGACGACCATTTTAAGAAGCACGTTTTTCCCGAACGGACTAACAGAGAGTTACATTAGAGACAGACAAAGTTACGGAATAGTTATTTAAGATTTTAAAGACTGATGAAGAAAGATCGGTAGCTCAGGACGTTGAAAATCGATTCTCGTTTTTCAGTTTTTAAACATTGTACTAAAGACTCGTTATTTCCCGTTTATATAATTATTGTTATTTCTTGTTATAGCCGAATATTAATTGTTGTTTATTTTCGTATTTTATTATTTACTTCTTAATAAAAACTCGATTTTCAGACTACAGAATCGATCCCTGAATTCTCCCCAGATTACGATCTTACATATATATACACACACATATATATTTGAATGGACATATGAATCGCAATCATATATCGTCGTTGGCCCTTTTCGCAAATGTTCCTTGCAACAATATACCATCGTTTGGCTTTAAAAGTGTTAGTTGCGAATGCAGTAGAAGATAGTAAAAACGAAGAATAAAGATATTCGGGCAAAACGCAATACATTTAGCTTGAAAAGCAGTAATATCTTGAAAAATAACGAGGGAGACGTTCTCGTCTGTCAAATGCAAAAAAACGTATCGACGAAGTAGAACCTTTAAAATTGTCGACGTCTATGTTTTCTTACTAACCATCCTGAAATTGCTAAAGTGAGTCATCATTCTCATAACTGAATTTTCCTAGCAGCTGTTTATATTCGTGTACAATGTAGCGGCGTATCTACTGTATCCGTTTACTCTCATTTCGATTGTTTTTCTAATTTTTCTTTATTTTTATCTAGCATTTTGCATTCGATGTGTCTTAGGCACCAAACATCCTGAACTCGAAATCTACACTGGCTTTTGTTGAGATAAATGTCATGTTGATATGATCGCTAGTTCCTACATCCAGTGTTGGAACAACTGCTTTGCGATTCTCTTCTGTTTTTCCCCATCCGTCACGTCCTTTTTATCTGAATTTTCGCTGTGTGTAAATGGCTGTACAAGGTGTGTGAAGTACACAGGATACAAAACTAATCTGTATGAATCAATTGAATATGAAAACCCAAACCAATGTAATAACAGCTTTAAACAGCATCTGAAAAACGATAAGGTCCAAGAAAACAACTTGCGATTAAAAGAGTCGTATATCGAAAAATTCAAGGGTTTATTATAAATTAATATATATAGATTACTCTGAACATTTTTCAATGATTTTCTATGCAATAATATAATAATTCTATGTAATAACTTTCTCTGTTTTCGTTTTCATTATTTCGATTCTTTTTCATTTCCACAGTTCAATAATCTCGCTGTTCATTCGATTCGCATTTATTTTGCGAAAGACGATATAAATATTTTCTCCCACGT
The DNA here is from genome assembly GCF_024516045.1 of Bombus affinis. Lineage (NCBI taxonomy): Eukaryota > Metazoa > Arthropoda > Insecta > Hymenoptera > Apidae > Bombus > Bombus affinis. The sequence continues at coordinate 9,864,654 of NC_066351.1, forward strand.
ACTTAACAAAGGAAGGTTATAGGTATTCTTAAACGTTTGAAACCTTTTTCAAATTTTTCAACGGCTTTCCTAGGAAACATATTATATAACATTTAATTAATTTTAACAGATATGCGGTATGTACTTGTATGTACACATCAAATAATGTATATGCACTTAATTTAAGGAAATGGTGAAAAATTATGAGATTTAGTCTAAGTGCATCCTTTACTGGCTTTACTGAACTACGCAATTATTGTGTACACCAATAAATGGCACCAAATGCACATGTTATACATTATTTGACATACTCTATTGTGAATTATCCTTCGAAAGCTTTTCTATATTGTTTTATCAAAAGAATTTAGAGTGACTTGTGTGCAACTATCTACCCTATTCTATAAATTATTTCAAGAAATGTAAGTATAACAGCTGATCCTTCCATATTTATGTAAAAAATATTAGATGAGTTTTCCAATAACCGATACTCTGCTGTGATGCCATCATTTTGTTTAACAAAATTTGAGCTGATTAATGTTTTTATAAATTAAAAAAATATACAGCTATTCCTTACAAAATGTTTATTTTAGCATGTACTATCGCAGCACGATATTGTACATTAATATAACCATTTTTCCCCAGACCATGCAACATACAGGTCTTCGTTAAGGCCTTAACAGGGAAAACTATTACTCTTGAAGTTGAAGCTTCTGACACGATAGAGAATGTTAAAGCAAGGAACTTTTAAAACCCTGTGCATTAAGTTTAGAGACAAATCATTGAGAAAGTGTTCAGAGTAGTTTAATTTCACCCACCTTGACTTGCGATCTGAATAAACTGTTACCTACTTCTTCAAATATATATTTTACACAAAATGAACATAATGAGGAAATTAATTTTGAATATCAAAGATGAAACAAAGGAGAAACAATTGTTTGTAAATGAAGATAAAGATGAAGCAATGCTAACTTGTTCAAAAAGTAGAAAGAATGTAAGCGAACTACCTATGCAGAGGTATATTAGTTATTGCTCTATATTATATACAAAGTAAATATGATATTTTAATTTAACTATATTGTTTGCAAAGATTACAGTCCATTCAGCCACAAGATTTAAATATTCAACACAAAGAAGATGTTGATACTATTCTTAAATATGTGCCTAAATTTAGTCTATTGCGCCAACAAAATGTTCTTCCAAATATGAAGGATGAAAATGTATTTAGGGAGAATACACCATCACCACCACGTTACAGGACACCTCCAAGAGGAATGATTTTAAATTCAGAAGAAGCAAAAGTGTTTATTTTACTAAAACATTACGGATTAGGTCAATACCCAAATTCCTCGTACAAGAAGTAAATATGTTGTTACATGTATAAAATTTTATTATAAATTAATATTGTAAACTTATTTCAGGTTGACATTGATTTATTTATGAGTTTAACTAATGAAGATTTAATTGAAATTGGTATAAAAAATGAAGCTGACAGAAAAGCTATGTTAATTGTGATAAATAGTTCATAAAAAATCAGTGGTACAAAAAGAATTTTTTATCTTTTATTAATTATATCTAATTATGTATTATTATTTTATTTGTTATATACTAAAGCTGCTCTAATGTATGAATGTAAAAATGTAATATGTTATGTTATAGCATATTCGTATTATTTTTTATACTAACTTAGTACACTTAAGAACACATATGATACATTTACATACGAAATGGCTGTAAAATTGTTGTATTCTTGATGTGCGATAATAATTTATTAATAAGTACACTTTTTTGCTTTAGAATTATATGGAATTGAACGCTCTTTTAGCCAATCACTCAATTCACTATTCTCCAATTGATCCAACTGGTTTATTTTTGCCATTGTCATTGGCATTTCATTGTTTGCCAATGAAAATTTGATTTTGCCGATGAATCATGAATTTCAACAAAATCAATTTCGCAAATTGCACAACATAGGTTACTCGTTTCCGGAAATAAAGCGTACAGAACCGATTGTTCTTTTTTTTTATTCATAAGACTACAAGCATCCATTATATATAATTGCTTGCTATTCTTAATTATTTTATGTTCTTATGGATCCAATTTATACTAACAATTTTTCAAAAACGCATTTGGCAATGAATAGCCAACATTTAAAATTTCAAAAGTTATAGTAGTACTTAAAATATGATTTTTATGAAGAAGCTTTATTTTCAATTATCTTAAAATTAAACTTGTATGTGAGACATCTAAACTTTTTATATTTAAAACAGATTTAAAATTTTGTTAAGTAAAAAGACGACTCTCTTTCTATTACCAATATATTATCTTATTTGGCGGTTACTAAGGAGTTTGTATTATATATATTGGTACGTATCGCTGAACCGCTTTGTTCAATAAAGTGCGCGAAAAATTCAAGATAACTACATATTAAGATGTAAGCATAGCTTTTTTTATACAGGCTTGCTTGGAATTCTCCCTTAAAAAACAAAAAATATTTTTTAATAACCTCGCATGGCTTTTAATTTATTGTGATCATTGACGACTAAACTTAAAGTTTTCCAATAGCGTATTTCCTGTATTTTGAATTCTTATTCACTCCTTGCTATAGTACTCGCATCGAATTTTTGACCAATATATAGATGTATTTGGCATTTCAGACATGTGAACGTGATTTCAAATTTCGCTCTTAAATTGCATATCGATATCGTTAAATATTAGGCCAGATTCATATGTAACGCAACGGTTCAGTAATGTTCAATTAGGTTGTATATTCGTAACTTCAAGCCATTTGAAGTAAACGCCGCGTAATTCAAATTTCAACACTATGCATAGCGTAGTATTCGAATAGGTAACGAATGAATTGAATAATTACTATGTACTTATATAAATAGTTATCATCGACACCATGCAGTTCTCCCATAGAATGACAGAGATGGATAGCGCGTTACAGGTGAGTTGAAGACCATGTTGAAGGACAGAGATAGTGCGCCACGACATACGACCATGGTGCCGAGTGTCGAGGTATCGCAGTCTCTCTCAGATTATACAAAAAGTAGGGAGAATACGAATAGTATTCATACACGCATACATATCTATACTAAATACATAAATGTACAATAAGTATAATAGTGTTCTTGACTAACTTTATTTTAGGAAACCAAAAATTATTGACCTTTTCTTGCAATTTTTGTAATTTTCTAATTTTCGACGTGTAGAATACGAAAATAGAGGTTTTAAGACGGGGAATCTACTGGTTCAAAAGTTATGACTATGTAAAACT